>NC_079190.1:48061428-48361428 GCF_029499605.1 Hyla sarda
GATATATAAGGACAGTGTATACATATAATATAGTGATATATGAGGACAGTGTATACATATAATATAGTGATATATAAGGACAGTGTATACACATAATATAGTGATATATGAGGACAGTGTACACATATAATATAGTGATATATGAGGACAGTGTATATATATATATATATAGTGATATATGAGGACAGTGTATACATATAATATAGTGATATATGAGGACAGTGTATACATATAATATAGTGATATATGAGGACAGTGTATACATATAATATAGTGATATATGAGGACAGTGTATACAATATAGTGATATATGAGGACAGTGTATACACACAATATAGTGATATGAGGACAGTGTATACACATATAATATAGTGATATATGAGGACAGTGTATACATATAATATAGTGATATATGAGGACAGTGTATACATACAATATAGTGATATGAGGACAGTGTATACACATAATATAGTGATATATGAGGACAGTGTATACATATAATATAGTGATATATGAGGACAGTGTATACATACAATATAGTGATATGAGGACAGTGTATACACATAATATAGTGATATATGAGGACAGTGTATACACATAATATAGTGATATATGAGGACAGTGTATACATATAATATAGTGATATATAAGGACAGTGTATACATATAATATAGTGATATATAAGGACAGTGTATATATATATATATATATATATAATATAGTGATATATGAGGACAGTGTATACATATAATATAGTGATATATGAGGACAGTGTATACATATAATATAGTGATATATGAGGACAGTGTATACACATAATATAGTGATATATGAGGACAGTGTATACACATAATATAGTGATATATGAGGACAGTGTATACACATAATATAGTGATATATGAGGACAGTGTATACATATAATATAGTGATATATGAGGACAGTGTATACATATAATATAGTGATATATGAGGACAGTGTATACATATAATATAGTGATATATGAGGACAGTGTATACATATAATATAGTGATATATGAGGACAGTGTATACATATAATATAGTGATATATGAGGACAGTGTATACACATAATATAGTGATATGAGGTCAGTGTATACATATAATATAGTGATATATGAGGACAGTGTATACATATAATATAGTGATATGAGGACAGTGTATACATATAATATAGTGATATATAAGGACAGTGTATACATACAATATAGTGATATATGAGGACAGTGTATACACATAATATAGTGATATATGAGGACAGTGTATACACATATAATATAGAGATATGAGGTCAGTGTATACATATAATATAGTGATATATGAGGACAGTGTATACACATATAATATAGTGATATATGAGGACAGTGTATACATATAATATAGTGATATATGAGGACAGTGTATACACATATAATATAGTGATATATGAGGACAGTGTATACATATAATATAGTGATATATGAGGACAGTGTATACATATAATATAGTGATATATGAGGACAGTGTATACACATAATATAGTGATATATGAGGACAGTGTATACATATAATATAGTGATATATGAGGACAGTGTATACATATAATATAGTGATATATAAGGACAGTGTATACATATAATATAGTGATATATGAGGACAGTGTATACACATAATATAGTGATATGAGGTCAGTGTATACATATAATATAGTGATATATGAGGACAGTGTATACATATAATATAGTGATATGAGGACAGTGTATACATATAATATAGTGATATATAAGGACAGTGTATACATACAATATAGTGATATATGAGGACAGTGTATACACATAATATAGTGATATATGAGGACAGTGTATACACATATAATATAGAGATATGAGGTCAGTGTATACATATAATATAGTGATATATGAGGACAGTGTATACACATATAATATAGTGATATATGAGGACAGTGTATACACATATAATATAGTGATATATGAGGACAGTGTATACATATAATACAGTGATATATAAGGACAGTGTATACATATAATATAGTGATATATGAGGACAGTGTATACATATAATATAGTGATATATGAGGACAGTGTATACACATAATATAGTGATATATGAGGACAGTGTATACATATAATATAGTGATATGAGGACAGTGTATACATATAATATAGTGATATGAGGACAGTGTATACATATAATATAGTGATATATGAGGACAGTGTATACACATAATATAGTGATATATGAGGACAGTGTATACATATAATATAGTGATATATGAGGACAGTGTATACACATAATATAGTGATATATGAGGACAGTGTATACATATAATATAGTGATATATGAGGACAGTGTATACATATAATATAGTGATATATGAGGACAGTGTATACATATAATATAGTGATAAGGACAGCGATACATAAGGATATATATATATATATATATATATATATATATATATATATATCTATATATCCAGTATACCCAGTATGTCCCTGTGGCAGGCTCCCAGTAATATACATATATATACCCAGTATGTCCCTGTGGCAGGCTCCCAGTCATATACACATATATATACCCAGTATGTCCCTGTGGCAGGCTCCCAGTCATATACATATATATCCAGTATACCCAGTATGTCCCTGTGGCAGGCTCCCAGTCATATACATATATACCCAGTATGTCCCTGTGGCAGGCTCCCAGTCATATACATATATACCTAGTATACCCAGTATGTCCCTGTGGCAGGCTCCCAGTCATATACATATATACCCAGTATACCCAGTATGTCCCTGTGGCAGGCTCCCAGTCATATACATATATACCCAGTATACCCAGTATGTCCCTGTGGCAGGCTCCCAGTCATATACACATATATATACCCAGTATACCCAGTATGTCCCTGTGGCAGGCTCCCAGTCATATACATATATACCCAGTATGTCCCTGTGGCAGGCTCCCAGTCATATACATATATACCCAGTATGTCCCTGTGGCAGGCTCCCAGTCATATACATATATACCCAGTATACCCCTGTGGCAGGCTCCCAGTCATATACACATATATATACCCAGTATACCAAGTATGTCCCTGTGGCAGGCTCCCAGTCATATACATATATACCCAGTATGTCCCTGTGGCAGGCTCCCAGTCATATACATATATATCCAGTATACCCAGTATGTCCCTGTGGCAGGCTCCCAGTCATATACATATATACCCAGTATGTCCCTGTGGCAGGCTCCCAGTCATATACATATATACCCAGTATGTCCCTGTGGCAGGCTCCCAGTCATATACATATATACCTAGTATACCCAGTATGTCCCTGTGGCAGGCTCCCAGTCATATACATATATACCCAGTACACCCAGTATGTCCCTGTGGCAGGCTCCCAGTCATATACATATATACCCACTACACCCAGTATGTCCCTGTGGCAGGCTCCCAGTAATATACATATATACCCAGTATACCCAGTATGTCCCTGTGGCAGGCTCCCAGTCATATACATATATACCCAGTATACCCAGTATGTCCCTGTGGCAGGCTCCCAGTCATATACACATATATATACCCAGTATACCCAGTATGTCCCTGTGGCAGGCTCCCAGTCATATACATATATACCCAGTATGTCCCTGTGGCAGGCTCCCAGTCATATACATATATACCCAGTATACCCAGTATGTCCCTGTGGCAGGCTCCCAGTCATATACATATATACCCAGTATACCCAGTATGTCCCTGTGGCAGGCTCCCAGTCATATACAAATATACCCAGTATACCCAGTATGTCCCTGTGGCAGGCTCCCAGTCATATACATATATACCCAGTATGTCCCTGTGGCAGGCTCCCAGTCATATACAAATATACCCAGTATACCCAGTATGTCCTTGTGGCAGGCTCCCAGTCATATACAAATATACCCAGTATGTCCCTGTGGCAGGCTCCCAGTCATATACATATATACCCAGTATACCCAGTATGTCCCTGTGGCAGGCTCCCAGTCATATACATATATACCCAGTATGTCCCTGTGGCAGGCTCCCAGTCATATACATATATACCCAGTATACCCAGTATGTCCCTGTGGCAGGCTCCCAGTCATATACAAATATACCCAGTATGTCCCTGTGGCAGGCTCCCAGTCATATACAAATATACCCAGTATACCCAGTATGTCCCTGTGGCAGGCTCCCAGTCATATACATATATACCCAGTATACCCAGTATGTCCCTGTGGCAGGGTCCCAGTCATATACATATATACCCAGTATACCCAGTATGTCCCTGTGGCAGGCTCCCAGTCATATACATATATACCCAGTATACCCAGTATGTCCCTGTGGCAGGCTCCCAGTCATATACATATATACCCAGTATACCCAGTATGTCCCTGTGGCAGGCTCCCAGTCATATACATATATACCCAGTATACCCAGTATGTCCCTGTGGCAGGCTCCCAGTCATATACATATATACCCAGTATGTCCCTGTGGCAGGCTCCCAGTCATATACATATATACCCAGTATGTCCCTGTGGCAGGCTCCCAGTCATATACATATATACCCAGTATACCCAGTATGTCCCTGTGGCAGGGTCCCAGTCATATACATATATACCCAGTATACCCAGTATGTCCCTGTGGCAGGCTCCCAGTCATATACATATATACCCAGTATGTCCCTGTGGCAGGCTCCCAGTCATATACATATATACCCAGTATACCCAGTATGTCCCTGTGGCAGGCTCCCAGTCATATACATATATACCCAGTATACCCAGTATGTCCCTGTGGCAGGCTCCCAGTCATATACATATATACCCAGTATGTCCCTGTGGCAGGCTCCCAGTCATATACATATATACCCAGTATGTCCCTGTGGCAGGCTCCCAGTCATATACATATATACCCAGTATGTCCCTGTGGCAGGCTCCCAGTCATATACAAATATACCCAGTATACCCAGTATGTCCCTGTGGCAGGCTCCCAGTCATATACATATATACCCAGTATGTCCCTGTGGCAGGCTCCCAGTCATATACATATATACCCAGTATACCCAGTATGTCCCTGTGGCAGGCTCCCAGTCATATACATATATACCCAGTATGTCCCTGTGGCAGGCTCCCAGTCATATACATATATACCCAGTATGTCCCTGTGGCAGGCTCCCAGTCATATACATATATACCCAGTATGTCCCTGTGGCAGGCTCCCAGTCATATACATATATACCCAGTATACCCAGTATGTCCCTGTGGCAGGCTCCCAGTCATATACAAATATACCCAGTATACCCAGTATGTCCCTGTGGCAGGCTCCCAGTCATATACATATATACCCAGTATACCCAGTATGTCCCTGTGGCAGGCTCCCAGTCATATACATATATACCCAGTATACCCAGTATGTCCCTGTGGCAGGCTACCAGTCATATACATATATACCCAGTATACCCAGTATGTCCCTGTGGCAGGCTCCCAGTCATATACATATATACCCAGTATACCCAGTATGTCCCTGTGGCAGGCTCCCAGTCATATACAAATATACCCAGTATGTCCCTGTGGCAGGCTCCCAGTCATATACATATATACCCAGTACACCCAGTATGTCCCTGTGGCAGGCTCCCAGTCATATACATATATACCCAGTATGTCCCTGTGGCAGGCTCCCAGTCATATACATATATACCCAGTATACCCAGTATGTCCCTGTGGCAGGCTCCCAGTCATATACATATATACCCAGTATACCAAGTATGTCCCTGTGGCAGGCTCCCAGTCATATACAAATATACCCAGTATACCCAGTATGTCCCTGTGGCAGGCTCCCAGTCATATACATATATACCCAGTACACCCAGTATGTCCCTGTGGCAGGCTCCCAGTCATATACATATATACCCAGTACACCCAGTATATCCCTGTGGCAGGCTCCCAGTCATATACATATATACCCAGTACACCCAGTATGTCCCTGTGGCAGGCTCCCAGTCATATACATATATACCCAGTACACCCAGTATGTCCCTGTGGCAGGCTCCCAGTCATATACATATATACCCAGTACACCCAGTATGTCTCTGTGGCAGGCTCCCAGTCATATACATATATACCCAGTACACCCAGTATATCCCTGTGGCAGGCTCCCAGTCATATACATATATACCCAGTACACCCAGTATGTCCCTGTGGCAGGCTCCCAGTCATATACATATATACCCAGTATACCCAGTATGTCCCTGTGGCAGGCTCCCAGTCATATACATATATACCCAGTACACCCAGTATGTCCCTGTGGCAGGCTCCCAGTCATATACATATATACCCAGTACACCCAGTATGTCCCTGTGGCAGGCTCCCAGTCATATACATATATACCCAGTATGTCCCTGTGGCAGGCTCCCAGTCATATACATATATACCCAGTATGTCCCTGTGGCAGGCTCCCAGTCATATACACACATATATATACCCAGTATGTCCCTGTGGCAGGCTCCCAGTCATATACATATATACCCAGTATACCCAGTATGTCCCTGTGGCAGGCTCCCAGTCATATACATATATACCCAGTACACCCAGTATGTCCCTGTGGCAGGCTCCCAGTCATATACACATATATATACCCAGTATGTCCCTGTGGCAGGCTCCCAGTCATATACATATATACCCAGTACACCCAGTATGTCCCTGTGGCAGGCTCCCAGTCATATACATATATACCCAGTACACCCAGTATGTCCCTGTGGCAGGCTCCCAGTCATATACATATATACCCAGTACACCCAGTATGTCCCTGTGGCAGGCTCCCAGTCATATACATATATACCCAGTACACCCAGTATGTCCCTGTGGCAGGCTCCCAGTCATATACATATATACCCAGTATACCCAGTATGTCCCTGTGGCAGGCTCCCAGTCATATACATATATACCCAGTATGTCCCTGTGGCAGGCTCCCAGTCATATACATATATACCCAGTATACCCAGTATGTCCCTGTGGCAGGATCCCAGTCATATACATATATACCCAGTATACCCAGTATGTCCCTGTGGCAGGCTCCCAGTCATATACATATATACCCAGTATACCCAGTATGTCCCTGTGGCAGGCTCCCAGTCATATACATATATACCCAGTATACCCAGTATGTCCCTGTGGCAGGCTCCCAGTCATATACACACATATATATACCCAGTATGTCCCTGTGGCAGGCTCCCAGTCATATACATATATACCCAGTATACCCAGTATGTCCCTGTGGCAGGCTCCCAGTCATATACATATATACCCAGTATGTCCCTGTGGCAGGCTCCCAGTCATATACATATATACCCAGTACACCCAGTATGTCCCTGTGGCAGGCTCCCAGTCATATACATATATACCCAGTATACCCAGTATGTCCCTGTGGCAGGCTCCCAGTCATATACATATATATCCAGTATACCCAGTATGTCCCTGTGGCAGGCTCCCAGTCATATACATATATACCCAGTACACCCAGTATGTCCCTGTGGCAGGCTCCCAGTCATATACATATATACCCAGTACACCCAGTATGTCCCTGTGGCAGGCTCCCAGTCATATACATATATACCCAGTACACCCAGTATGTCCCTGTGGCAGGCTCCCAGTCATATACATATATACCCAGTACACCCAGTATGTCCCTGTGGCAGGCTCCCAGTCATATACATATATACCCAGTACACCCAGTATGTCCCTGTGGCAGGCTCCCAGTCATATACATATATACCCAGTACACCCAGTATGTCCCTGTGGCAGGCTCCCAGTCATATACATATATACCCAGTACACCCAGTATGTCCCTGTGGCAGGCTCCCAGTCATATACACATATATATACCCAGTATACCCAGTATGTCCCTGTGGCAGGCTCCCAGTCATATACACATATATATACCCAGTATACCCAGTATGTCCCTGTGGCAGGCTCCCAGTCATATACATATATACCCAGTATGTCCCTGTGGCAGGCTCCCAGTCATATACATATATACCCAGTATACCCAGTATACCCAGTATGTCCCTGTGGCAGGCTCCCAGTCATATACATATATACCCAGTATACCCAGTATGTCCCTGTGGCAGGCTCCCAGTCATATACATATATACCCAGTATACCCAGTATACCCAGTATGTCCCTGTGGCAGGCTCCCAGTCATATACATATATACCCAGTATACCCAGTATGTCCCTGTGGCAGGCTCCCAGTCATATACATATATACCCAGTATACCCAGTATGTCCCTGTGGCAGGCTCCCAGTTATATACATATATACCCAGTATACCCAGTATGTCCCTGTGGCAGGCTCCCAGTCTTACACACACACATATATATACCCAGTATGTCCCTGTGGCAGGCTCCCAGTCATATACATATATACCCAGTATGTCCCTGTGGCAGGCTCCCAGTCATATACATATATACCCAGTATGTCCCTGTGGCAGGCTCCCAGTCATATACATATATACCCAGTATACCCAGTATGTCCCTGTGGCAGGCTCCCAGTCATATACAAATATACCCAGTATACCCAGTATGTCCCTGTGGCAGGCTCCCAGTCATATACATATATACCCAGTATACCCAGTATGTCCCTGTGGCAGGCTCCCAGTCATATACATATATACCCAGTATACCCAGTATGTCCCTGTGGCAGGCTCCCAGTCATATACATATATACCCAGTATACCCAGTATGTCCCTGTGGCAGGCTCCCAGTCATATACAAATATACCCAGTATACCCAGTATGTCCCTGTGGCAGGCTCCCAGTCATATACATATATACCCAGTATACCCAGTATGTCCCTGTGGCAGGCTCCCAGTCATATACAAATATACCCAGTATACCCAGTATGTCCCTGTGGCAGGCTCCCAGTCATATACATATATACCCAGTATACCCAGTATGTCCCTGTGGCAGGCTCCCAGTCATATACATATATACCCAGTATGTCCCTGTGGCAGGCTCCCAGTCATATACAAATATACCCAGTATACCCAGTATGTCCCTGTGGCAGGCTCCCAGTCATATACATATATACCCAGTATGTCCCTGTGGCAGGCTCCCAGTCATATACATATATACCCAGTATGTCCCTGTGGCAGGCTCCCAGTCATATACAAATATACCCAGTATACCCAGTATGTCCCTGTGGCAGGCTCCCAGTCATATACATATATACCCAGTACACCCAGTATGTCCCTGTGGCAGGCTCCCAGTCATATACATATATACCCAGTACACCCAGTATGTCCCTGTGGCAGGCTCCCAGTCATATACATATATACCCAGTACACCCAGTATGTCCCTGTGGCAGGCTCCCAGTCATATACATATATACCCAGTACACCCAGTATGTCCCTGTGGCAGGCTCCCAGTCATATACATATATACCCAGTACACCCAGTATGTCCCTGTGGCAGGCTCCCAGTCATATACATATATACCCAGTACACCCAGTATGTCCCTGTGGCAGGCTCCCAGTCATATACACATATATATACCCAGTATACCCAGTATGTCCCTGTGGCAGGCTCCCAGTCATATACACATATATATACCCAGTATACCCAGTATGTCCCTGTGGCAGGCTCCCAGTCATATACATATATACCCAGTATGTCCCTGTGGCAGGCTCCCAGTCATATACATATATACCCAGTATACCCAGTATACCCAGTATGTCCCTGTGGCAGGCTCCCAGTCATATACATATATACCCAGTATACCCAGTATGTCCCTGTGGCAGGCTCCCAGTCATATACATATATACCCAGTATACCCAGTATGTCCCTGTGGCAGGCTCCCAGTCATATACATATATACCCAGTATACCCAGTATGTCCCTGTGGCAGGCTCCCAGTCATATACATATATACCCAGTATACCCAGTATGTCCCTGTGGCAGGCTCCCAGTTATATACATATATACCCAGTATACCCAGTATGTCCCTGTGGCAGGCTCCCAGTCTTACACACACACATATATATACCCAGTATGTCCCTGTGGCAGGCTCCCAGTCATATACATATATACCCAGTATGTCCCTGTGGCAGGCTCCCAGTCATATACATATATACCCAGTATGTCCCTGTGGCAGGCTCCCAGTCATATACATATATACCCAGTATACCCAGTATGTCCCTGTGGCAGGCTCCCAGTCATATACAAATATACCCAGTATACCCAGTATGTCCCTGTGGCAGGCTCCCAGTCATATACATATATACCCAGTATACCCAGTATGTCCCTGTGGCAGGCTCCCAGTCATATACATATATACCCAGTATACCCAGTATGTCCCTGTGGCAGGCTCCCAGTCATATACATATATACCCAGTATACCCAGTATGTCCCTGTGGCAGGCTCCCAGTCATATACAAATATACCCAGTATACCCAGTATGTCCCTGTGGCAGGCTCCCAGTCATATACATATATACCCAGTATACCCAGTATGTCCCTGTGGCAGGCTCCCAGTCATATACAAATATACCCAGTATACCCAGTATGTCCCTGTGGCAGGCTCCCAGTCATATACATATATACCCAGTATACCCAGTATGTCCCTGTGGCAGGCTCCCAGTCATATACATATATACCCAGTATGTCCCTGTGGCAGGCTCCCAGTCATATACAAATATACCCAGTATACCCAGTATGTCCCTGTGGCAGGCTCCCAGTCATATACATATATACCCAGTATGTCCCTGTGGCAGGCTCCCAGTCATATACATATATACCCAGTATGTCCCTGTGGCAGGCTCCCAGTCATATACAAATATACCCAGTATACCCAGTATGTCCCTGTGGCAGGCTCCCAGTCATATACATATATACCCAGTATACCCAGTATGTCCCTGTGGCAGGCTCCCAGTCATATACAAATATACCCAGTATACCCAGTATGTCCCTGTGGCAGGCTCCCAGTCATATACATATATACCCAGTATACCCAGTATGTCCCTGTGGCAGGCTCCCAGTCATATACATATATACCCAGTATGTCCCTGTGGCAGGCTCCCAGTCATATACAAATATACCCAGTATACCCAGTATGTCCCTGTGGCAGGCTCCCAGTCATATACATATATACCCAGTATGTCCCTGTGGCAGGCTCCCAGTCATATACATATATACCCAGTATGTCCCTGTGGCAGGCTCCCAGTCATATACAAATATACCCAGTATACCCAGTATGTCCCTGTGGCAGGCTCCCAGTCATATACATATATACCCAGTATACCCAGTATGTCCCTGTGGCAGGCTCCCAGTCATATACAAATATACCCAGTATACCCAGTATGTCCCTGTGGCAGGCTCCCAGTCATATACATATATACCCAGTATACCCAGTATGTCCCTGTGGCAGGCTCCCAGTCATATACATATATACCCAGTATGTCCCTGTGGCAGGCTCCCAGTCATATACATATATACCCAGTATACCCAGTATGTCCCTGTGGCAGGCTCCCAGTCATATACATATATATCCAGTATACCCAGTATGTCCCTGTGGCAGGCTCCCAGTCATATACATATATACCCAGTACACCCAGTATGTCCCTGTGGCAGGCTCCCAGTCTTACACACACAGGACCTCATGTGCACCCAGCCGGGGCGGATGTGGCCAGGAGGCGCAGTACTCACATATACAGAGCTCCAGCACGTAGGCGTAGTAGGACCAGCACACGACCAGCGTGATGAAGACCACCGGGACCCAGCCCACCACCCGCTGGCAGCAGCGCAGGACGTGAGCCGGCGCCATGATCCCGCAGCAGCTGCCCGTACAGAGCAGCCACTGTCACTGCACAGGGGGGCGGGGCCAGGACACCGAGTACCAGACGGACACGCCCACACTATACGTCAGCGCCATGTCACGGGACACTCAGGGTGGTGGTCGGGGCTGAACCCGGTAGTGGCCGGTTGTAGTGTACGGGATTCTTTTTATTGCAAGGTTTTATTTATCCTAGCCAAGTGTTTCCCAACCAGGGTGCCTCCAGCTGTTGCAAAACTACAACTCCCAGCATGCCCGGACAGCCGAAGGCTGTCCGGGCATGCTGGGAGTTGTAGTTTTTCACAGCTCCAGGCACCCAGGTTGGGAAACACTGTGTTAAGGTTTCTCATATTCAAATTATATTATATTATATATATATATATATATATTTTTTTTTTAACCCCTTAAAGGAGGCAGCGACTTTTATTTTCTGCGCTTTCATTTTTTTCCTCCTCACCTTCAATTTTCCACCTACAGACCCATACGAGGACTTTTATTTATTTATTTTTTGCGCCACCTGTTGTACTTTGTAATGACATCACTCATTTTACCACAAAATCTAAAAAATTATCTGTGGGGTGAAATTGAAAAAAATATAAATGCAATTTAGCAAATTTTTTTTTCTTTAGGGGGGGAGGGGAGGGGTCTTTCTACGTAGAGCACTTTATAGTAAGAAATGACACGTTATGTTTATTCTGTAGATCCATACGATTACAATGAGACCCAATTCGTATAGGTTTTGTTTACTTTTACTACTTTAATAAAAAACATTAGTATGGTTAAAATTGTCCTCTGCCGACCCCTATCACTCTTTAGTTTTTCATATATGGGGGATATCAGTGATTCTCTTACAGCCTACCAGCAGCACAGATGGGGTTAAAGGGGTATTCCGGCCTTATACATCGTATCCCCTATCCAAAGGATAAGATGTCTGATCGTGAGCCCCTGCTCCTGGGCGCAGTATCAAATCAGCCTTTGGCTGTCCAGGAATTTTGGGAGTTGTAGTTTTACAACAGCTGGAGGCACCCTGGTTGGCAGTGGCGTAGCTATAGAGGTCGCAAAGGTCGCCATTGCGACCAGGCCCCTTACCACAGGGGGCCCCCCTGCCACTATACTATATTATTGCCGCACTTCGAGCCCCCAGGTACAGCCCGAGGTCCCGGGCCTGAAGGGAAGGCTTGTAGCAGCGGCGCTGCCAGTTCCAGGCCCGGCGCTAGCCTCAAACCACCCCCCCCTTCCCCCTTCTACCGCAACCCCTAAGCACACACCATAATGTTGGCGAGTCGTACACCCCCCTCCTCCCCTCACCGTATGCAGACACACTGCTAATGCCTGCAGCAACGGCCTAGGAGTGAGCGCAGAGGCGGGACCGGATCACCAGCAGGTCTCCTCGCAGAACTTCATGGCGGCCGCAGGTGAGTGAGGAGGGGTTAATTTAATTTTGGGTCTGGAGGAGCGGCGGGGGGCTTAATTTGGGGTCCGGTGGAGCGGCAGGCAGGGGTGACCAGTTGATCGGGTTGCTGGGGCTTAATTTTCAGTCCGGAGAGGGGGGGGGGGAACGGGTCGGTGTTCATTTCGGGTCCGGAGGGGAGGGAAGACTGGGGGGGAGGGGTACGTGTTGATTTCGGGTCCGGAGGGGGAGTGTGTATGTATGATGTGTGTGTATGTACTGTATGTATGATGTATGAGTGATGTGTGTGTATGTACTGTATGTATGGTGTATGTATGATGTGTGTGTATGTACTGTATGTATGATGTATGAGTGATGTGTGTGTATATACTGTATGTATGGTGTATGTATGATGTGTGTGTATGTACTGTATGTATGGTGTATGTATGATGTGTGTGTATGTACTGTATGTATGGTGTATGTATGATGTGTGTATATGTACTGTATGTATGGTGTATGTATGATATGTGTGTGTATGTACTGTATGTATGGTGTATGTATGATGTGTGTGTATGTACTGTATGTATGGTGTATGTATGATGTGTGTATGTACTGTATGTATGGTGTATGTATGATGTGTGTATGGTGTATGTATGATGTGTGTGTATGAATGATGGGTGAAAGCAACATGTATGTATGTATGTATGATGTATGATGTGTGGAGATGTGTGTAAGCTAGAATGATGTATGTATGGAGATGTATTATGCGGGGCGGGATCTGGAGGTGTTAATGATGTGTGTGTAATGTGTATGTATGTATTATGCCTGTGGGGGGGGGGCATGTGTATGTATGATGTGTGTGTATGTACTGTATGTATGATGTATGAATGGTGTGTGTATATACTATATGTATGATGTATGAATGATGTGTGTGTATATACTGTATGTATGATGTATGAATGATGTGTGTGTATATACTGTATGTATGATGTATGAATGATGTGTGTATGTACTGTATATATGATGTATAAATGATGTGTGTGTGTCTATGTACTGTATATATGATGTATGAATGATGTGTGTGTACTGTATATATGATGTATGAATGATGTGTGTGTATGTACTGTATATATGATGTATGAATGAGGTGTGTATATACTGTATGTATGATGTATGAATGATGTGTGTATGTACTGTATATATGATGTATGAATGATGTGTGTATGTACTGTATATATGATGTATGAATGATGTATGTGTATATACTATATGTATGATGTATGAATGATGTGTGTATGTACTGTATGTATGATGTATGAATGATGTGTGTGTGTAGGTACTGTATGTATGATGTATGAGTGATGTGTGTATGTACTGTATATATGATGTATGAATGAGGTGTGTATATAATGTATGTATGATGTATGAATGATGTGTGTATGTACTGTATATATGATGTATGAATGATGTGTGTATGTACTGTATATATGATGTATGAATGATGTGTGTGTATATACT
Organism: Hyla sarda; assembly: GCF_029499605.1. Lineage (NCBI taxonomy): Eukaryota > Metazoa > Chordata > Amphibia > Anura > Hylidae > Hyla > Hyla sarda. The sequence goes on from NC_079190.1 coordinate 48,076,181, forward strand.
GTATATATGATGTATGAATGATGTATGTGTATATACTATATGTATGATGTATGAATGATGTGTGTGTATGTACTGTATGTATGAATGATGTGTGTGTGTGTGTATGTACTGTATGTATGATGTATGAGTGATGTGTGTGTATGAATGATAGATGTGTGTAAGCAAGATGTATGTATGATGTGTGGAGATGTGTGGAGACTGGGTCTTATATTAATTTTAGTCTCAAAAAACACACTAGGGCTCATTTTTAGGGGGACGGCTTATTTATTTATGGGGGGCTGCAGGAGTGTGGAGGATGGGGGGCTGTAGCAGTGTAGAGGATGAGGGGCTGTAGCAGTGTGGAGGATGCTGCACCCCCGCCCCCCATCTTCCACACTGCCACAGCCCCCCATCCTCCACACTGCTATACAGCCCTCCATCCTCCCTCAGTCTCCCATCCTCCACACTACTACAGCCCCCTCTTCCCCCGTGGTCCTCCACACTCCTACAGTGCCCCCCACCCCTCTGCCATAATAAACCAGCACTTCCCCACCTTCATAGCGTCCGCAACTGAAGCTGCAGCTCTCGGCGGCGGGATCTCCTTCTACTGCTTACCGGTAGCAGCTGGGGCTGAAACACGGTCCGTGACGTCGGGCGTGCATACGCGCAGACATTTTAAAGCGCCAGCGCCCCTGCCCCGGCTCATTTAACTTGCCAAGGGACCAGCCAGGGGGTCCGCATCGCGTTACTGGCGTCTGCAGTCCGCCAGTTGAGTACCCCTGGCCCTAGGGCTTATTTTCAGGGTAGGGCTTATATTGCAGCCCACCCCCGATAATCCAGCTAGGGCTTATTTTCGGGGTAGGGTGTATTTTCGGGGAAACAGGGTATGCTGGGAGATCTGGAGGCGGCAGGTGTATGTGTTTTTTTTATTTTTTTATAACTGTTTTTTTATTAAAGAATTTTTCTTTAAAACAGGTATTTGAGAATAAGGAAATTAAAGTACATAGAATAATAAACAGAGTCATTACATATTAATAAGACCAGGTTACAATATGATAGCATAGATCCGGCTGTAAAGATCTTGTAAAGTCCAGATTATTTCAGGTCGGCTCTGTGAGTATCCGGGGAAGACTCCACATCAGAGACATGAAGCTTAGATAATAAAGAATGAAGCGAGGATAATATGAAGTGCTATTAGAGGATACTAATAATATCTCTTGACTCCGGATCCATTACACCTCAGTTTATGGTCAATAATCCAGGCAATATGTAATGAAGAAGATGTAAAATAATGTAAAAAAAACCAGGAGGTAAAAAGTTTGTAAGAGGTAGAAAGTTATATAGAGAAAAGGACAGGTAAGTATGGAAGATAAAGATAAAGGGACGGATAAGTAGGGAAGATAAAGAGAATAAAGAAGTATCCGCTCGGCTCCAGCTCCTCGGGGTCCGTCCACCGCCTCAGACCACTCTCAGGGACTCCACATATTCATCCCACTGGCGCCACAAACCATCAAAAGCATCCAGTCTGTTTTCCACCATGGCAGACATATTTTCCATTCTCCGTATATCTGCGATTTTATCTAGTAGCATCTGGAATGGGGGAGGGGGCTATCAGTTTTCCTCCACCATTGAGCCACAAGACACTTGGCCGCAGGGAGTATATGTAAGAAGACTTTAGACTGAATGGTAGTGATTCCGCTGGGGGGGATGTTCAGAAGATATGTCTCCGCTGACAGTGGGATGTGGGACCCTATAACCCTCCTAACTAGTGACTGCACCTCCAGCCAAAAGTGTCTTAGAAGTGGGCAGTCCCAAAATATGTGTGGTATAGAACCAATATTTCTGTTACACCTCCAACAAGAGGATGAAAGCTGCGGGAAGAGGCGGTGCAGCAGCTCAGGCGTGTGATACCAATGTAGTAAGATTTTGTACTGGTTCTCTTTGTGTGTGATACAAGTCGAGGACTTAGCTGCCCGGGACCATATGACCGGCCATTGTGCAAAGGTGAGGGCTTTCCCTAAATAAGATTCCCACTTGGTCATGTATGTGTTTATGTATAATGTATGTGTGTGTATGATGTGCGTGTATATGTATATATTATGCATGTGTGTGTTGGAGGGGCGGGGGGGATGGCGGATGGTCTAGGGAGGGGGAAGAGGAGCATGTAGGAGGACTTATGGGTCTGGGAGGAAAGGGGGGTTGGAACAGAGGAGCTAGGAGGAGGACAGAGGGGTCTGGAGGAGGACAGAGGGGTCTGGAGGAGGACAAGGTGTGATTCAGCTAAACTGAGAAGAAACAGTATGTAACAGTATTATTATTATGGAGGGATTATTATATTTGGAAGGTAGTGTGTGGCAGGGTTATATTCAGAGGGTACAGCATATAACATGGTTATTTCTGAGGGTTTATATTCAGGGTGTACAGTGTGTGGAAGTATTATATTCAGGGGTACAGTGTGTGGAAGTATTATATTCAGGGGTACAGTGGGTGGCAGTATTATATTCAGGGGATACAGTGTGTGGCAGTATTATATTCATGGGGTACAGTGTCTGGCAGTATTATATTCAGGGGGTACAGTAGGTGGCAGTATCATATTCAGGGGGTACAGTAGGTGGCAGTATTATATTCAGGGGGTACAGTAGATGGCCGTATTATATTCAGGGGGTACAGTGGGTGGCAGTATTATATTCAGGGGATACAGTGTCTGGCAATATTATATTCAGGGGATACAGTGTCTGGCAGTATTATATTCAGGGGGTACAGTAGGTGGCAGTATCATATTCAGGGGGTACAGTAGGTGGCAGTATTATATTCAGGGGGTACAGTAGATGGCCGTATTATATTCAGGGGGTACAGTGGGTGGCAGTATTATATTCAGGGGATACAGTGTGTGGCAGTATTATATTCAGTGGGTGCAGTGTCTGGCAGTATTATATTCAGGGGATACAGTGTCTGGCAATATTATATTCAGGGGATACAGTGTCTGGCAGTATTATATTCAGGGGGTACAGTAGGTGGCAGTATCATATTCAGGGGGTACAGTAGGTAGCAGTATTATATTCAGGGGGTACAGTGTCTGGCAGTATTATATTCAGGGGGTACAGTGGGTGGCAGTATTATATTCAGGGGATACAGTGTCTGGCAATATTATATTCAGGGGATACAGTGTCTGGCAGTATTATATTCAGGGGGTACAGTAGGTGGCAGTATTATATTCAGGGGATACAGTGTTTGGCAGTATTATATTCGGGGGGTACAGTGGGTGGCAGTATTATATTCAGGGGATACAGTGTCTGGCAATATTATATTCAGGGGATACAGTGTCTGGCAGTATTATATTCAGGGGGTACAGTGTCTGGCAGTATTATATTCAGGGGATACAGTGTCAGGCAGTATTATATTCAGGGGGTACAGTGGGTGGCAGTATTATATTCAGGGGATACAGTGTCTGGCAATATTATATTCAGGGAATACAGTGTCTGGCAGTATTATATTCAGGGGGTACAGTAGATGGCCATATTATATTCAGGGGGTACAGTGGGTGGCAGTATTATATTCAGGGGATACAGTGTGTAGCAGTATTATATTCAGGGGGTAGAGTGTCTGGCAGTATTATATTCAGGGGATACAGTGTCTGTCAGTATTCTATTCAGGGGGTACAGTGGGTGGCAGTATTATATTCAGGGGTACAGTAGATGGCCATATTATATTCAGGGGGTACAGTGGGTGGCAGTATTATATTCAGGGGATACAGTGTGTGGCAGTATTATATTCAGGGGGTAGAGTGTCTGGCAGTATTATATTCAGGGGATACAGTGTCTGTCAGTATTCTATTCAGGGGGTACAGTGGGTGGCAGTATTATATTCAGGGGATACAGTGTCTGGCAATATTATATTCAGGGGATACAGTGTCTGGCAGTATTATATTCAGGGGATACAGTGTGTGGCAGTATTATATTCAGAGAGTACAGTAGATGGCTGTATTATATTCAGGGGGTACAGTGGGTGGCAGTATTATATTCAGGGGGTGCAGTGGGTGGCAGTATTATATTTAGGGGTGCAGTAGGAGGAAGTATTATATTCAGGGGGTACAGTGTGTGGCAGTATTATATTCAGGGGGTACAGTTTTTAGCAGAATAATAATGATTATTGTCTTCATACAGAGGATGAGGATCTACTGACATAGTGAGAACCTATGATGTCCGGGCGTCAGACTCTGCAGAGAAGATGGAGCTGGAAGAAGTCCTGACGTCTGAACCAGATGAAGAAGAAAAGAAAAGACAACAGAGAAGATGTCACTCAGGTCACTGATATCATTGTGTATTGTCCTGACTGTCCCATCAGAGCTGTATTCACTGATATCACTGTGTATTCTCCTGACTGTCCCATCAGCTGTAGTCACTTGATAGTTCTGCAGTGATGATAGGTGACGATGTACCCTAATCTGGGGCTCTCCAGCTGTTGCAAAACTACAACTCCTTTAATGCCTGAGGCTCTCCAGACATGATAGGAGTTATAGCTTTACAACAGCTGGAGAGCAACTGGAACCAAGGGGATAGTTGGACCCCCAGTAGAAAAATGGGCTGCTTATTCTTAAATGCCCGGGAATATGTTTTGTCTGTCCGGCCCTGCCTGTCAGTCACTTATATAGTTGTGTATTCTCCTGACTGTGTCTCATCAGTGCTGTAGTCAAATATCTTTGAGTAAGGGGTCGCCCGGGATTGGAGAAGCGGGTCGTCAGGTGATAGGGGGGCCCTGGGCAAATTTTTGCACCGGGGCCCTGTGGTTTCTAGCTACGCCCCTGCTGGTTGGGAAACACTGGATTAGATTGTGGGCTTGGTTGTAAATGGTGACGATCTCTTTAGCACACCATGGAATATGCTAGCACTATATAAGTACAGTAATAGGATGCCCTTACAAGAAATGTAACTGTGGATTAAAAAGGGGTACTCCCGTGGAAAACTTTTTTTTTTTTTAATCAACTGGTGCCAGAAAGTTAAACAGATTTGTAAATCACTTTTATTAAAAAAAATCTGAATCCTTCCATTACTTTTTAGGGGCTGTATTCTAAAGAGAAATCCAAAAAAGAAATGCATTTCCTGTGATGTCATGACCACAGTGCTCTCTGCTGTCCATTTTAGGAACTGTCCAGAGCAGCATATGTTTGCTATGGGGATTTTCTCCTGGTCTGGACAGTTCCTAAAATGGACAGCAGAGGTCAGCAGAGAGCACTGTGGTCATGACATCACAGGAAATGCATTTCTTTTTTGGATTTCTCTTTAGTATACAGCCCCTAAAAAGTACTGGAAGGATTAAGATTTTTTACTAAAAGTGATTTACAAATCTGTTTAACTTTCTGGTACCAGTTGATTTGAAAAAAAAAAAAAGTTTTCCACAGGAGTACCCCTTTAAAATATGTACACTTTTCTGTATTGAGGCTGGGATATAAATCTTGACGCAACTGATGCCACAACTGATGACAACCTGCATTAACTGTTTAACATCCGGCATCCATTGGCTCTAAGGCTAAGTTTCCACTTGTTTTTTTTCTGGCAGTTTTTGGAATACTGCCACTGCAGTTTTTGAGCCAAAGCCAGAAGTGGATCCATAAGGGAGGAGAAGTATTAGTCCTTCCTTTATATGTCCTATTCCTTTTGAATACACTTCTGGCTTTGGCTCAAAAACTGCAGTGGCAGATATCCAAAATCTGCCAGAAAAAAAACCAAGTGGAAACCTAGCCTAAGGCTGCATTCACACCACGTTTTTGCAATACATTTCCCGCATACGCTTCCAATGTGAAAACTGTACAGAACCGTATTGAAAACCGTATGCAAAAATATGCATCTTATATGGTTTTGTCAGTTTTTTTCCCGTACCCAAAACCGTAGTCTACCATGGTATTTGGTCCGGGTGAAAAACTGTATTAACCCCTTAAGGACCAGGCGTTTTTCGTTTTTTGCACTTTCTAGACCCCTCAAGGTATTCGCTAGGGGGTACAGCGAGTATTTTAACACCACAGTTTTTGGGCAGGAATTATTACAATGTCAGTATAAAAAATTCGAAATTTGCCTTTTTTCACAAATGCACTATTTGTGGGGCATATTTTTTGGACATCACTTCTGATATTGCAAGAAATGCACCCTATATTTTATTAAGCTGCTCGGCCTGTGTTTGGAAATACCCCCAATTAGGCCACATTTGGTTCCTTGGCCGCGTGGTTGGACCCAGAAGGAGAGGAGCCCCCTTTGGCTTTCAGGGCATCATTATTATATGAATAGTCCCCAGTCATCCTGCGTTTCTGCAGTATAGGTGTCCGTTGTCATGTCAAAAAAGGGATCCATTGTATACTGTACCCGTCTCATTCAGAAATAAATGGAGCTGCTACAGTATACGTCAGCATCACTCTTTTTGACGTGATGCCGACGGATACCTCTAACACTGCGGAAACGCAGTATGAATGGGACGCTGTGTAGGGTCACATAGAGCGCATCCGCAGCATATTTCACACTGCGGATGCCCCCGGCAGTCACAAGGGAGAGATCACTGCTGCGGCTGGGTAGCTCAGTGTGTCCGCTCATGACTGCCAGCGGGAAATCCACCGCTATTAGTGGACACACAAAGCTACCTAGCCGCAGCAGGGAGCTCATTATTGTGACTGTTGTCGGGCATCCGCAGCACGTAAATGCTGCGGATGTGCGCCGTGTGATCCTACACATTAAACATTTTTATGTTTTACTATATTTATTTAATAAATGTGTTTTTATTATTTTTTAAACTTTTTACACTTTTTTCACACTTTTTTTTACACTTTTTTATTTATTTATTTATTTACACTTTTTTTATACTTCTTGTTTTTATACACTTATTTATAAATTTTTTTTTTTACACTTTTTTTTAATGCTTTGGAATACTTAGTATTCCAAAGCATTGCAGTTATATGCTGCCTGCTAATTTTACACTAGCAGGCAGCATATGAGGACGTGCCTCTGGCTAATTTTTTGCACGGTGATCTGAAGTTTTTGTCGGTACCATTTATGCATTGATCGGACTTTTTGATCACTTTTTATTCACCTTTTCATGATATAAAAAGTGACCAAAAATGCGCTATTTTGGACTTTGGAATTTTTTTTGCGTGTACGCCATTGACCGTGCGATTTAAAAAGCAGTATATTTTTTATAATTCGGACATTTCTGGCCGCGGCGAGACCACATATGTTTATTTTTATTTACACTGTTTTTTTTTTTAATTCTTGGAAATGCCGGGTGATTCAAACTTTTATTAGGGGAAGGGATAATTGAAAGGGTTAATGATTTTTTTACACTTTTCTTATGCAATATTATAGCTCCTATAGGGGGCTATAACATTGCATGTACTGATCTTTTACACTGATTGATCCCTCTCCATAGGAATGGATCAATCAGTGTTTTTGGCAATTGAATGCTCAAGCCTGGATCTCAGGCCGTGATATGATGCGAGGTCACCGTGTAACCCCTCGTTATATCACGGGAGCGGGACCAAGGATGTACCCATACGTCCTTGGTCCTTAAGGGGTTAAACCGTATACGTTTTTTTTTAAACATGGGAGTCAATGGGAACCGTACAGAACCGTATGTGCGTACAGTTCCATCCGGTTTTTAACTTTGCACAGTTTTTTTTTCTTGGAATTTCAATCAAACAAGTGAAACTTTATTCAAAATGGAGTGAAAAGTTAAAAACGTATACGTTTTTTTCTTAAAAAAACAGATACCACCGGACATAATTTTTCAAACTGTAAACGTTTTGATACAGTTTAGTCCGGTTTTGTGGAATCAGTTTTTCATCAAAAACCTGATACGGGAACTGTGTTTGCAAAAACGTGGTGTGAATGCAGCCTAAATGCCGGACGGTGGAACACAGCAAGATGCGTTCCCCTGTCCGGTGGCGGTCTGGCATGTCCAACCATCAGGCATCCAAACTTAGATGCTGGATGAATGTGAACTGTCCCATTTAAATGTATGAGATCAGTTTTGCTATCAGTTTCCCTCCAGTGCTGTAGAAAAGATGGCAGACATATGTAAAGGAGGCCTTACGGGAGCAAGAACACCTGTTCATTCCCAAATTTCCTGCTCCTGTACAGCACCATATATGTTGCGGTTTATCCCTGTTGGAAAAAACATGAGTCCCTGCTCTTGTGGAGATAAACATGAGTCCCTGCTCTTGTGGAGATAAACATGAGTCCCTGCTCCTGGGTGCAGCATTAAATCCTCATAATTCAGATCTCAAACTCGGGCTTGTTCCTGTACAGTATATATAAAAGTTAGCAGTGAGTGCCATCTAGTGGTACAACATGATAAGTACATGCAAATTGGATCACTAATATTATTATTATTATTATTATTTTTGAAGGGCAGTAATCCTCATAAATCCTCCTGAGCAGTTTGAAGCCAACATCACATGGAGATCATTCATAATGAAATAAACCACAGATGCTGCTTTTCTTTATTTCTTTTTGCCTTTTGATTTGGTAAAGTTTCAGGAGAATAGTGTTTTTGTTAATAATTGTAGCATGAACGGGATAGGTGTCTGATCACCGGGGGTCCCCAGTAGTGATGAGCGGCATTGCTCATATTCGAATTCGCGATATTCCACGAATATATAGACGAATATTCATCCTATATTCGCTAATTTCGCATATGCGAATGTTCGCATATGTGAATATTCGCATATTCGAGGAAGAAAACAGTGAGGGGGGAGGGCAACTTTACTATTGGTTGCTAGGGAGGTTGTTGATAACCTCTGACAAGTGTATTTGCATCATTCTAATTGGCCCACAAGTGAAACAAAGGAATATGCGAATGTTCACATAGGCAAATATGCGCATATGCGGGGAAAAAAAAGCTAATTTTCTAAATTTCGAAAATATTCGCGAATTTGCGATAAAAATTCGAAATGCGAATATTCGCGCTCAACATTAGTCCCCAGAACGAGAGCAGTCTCCTACCCTGATCTCAGGAGTGACTGACCGCTCCGTAAATCACCCCCTGAGTCAGGACATTGCTGAGGACGATGCATCGTACGGTCACTCGTAAGATCAGTTTATCTTTGAAGTAGGGGCTGGAGCGCCCCGAGGTAGAAGACCGTCCCCTAGTAACAAATTTGGAACCATATACCTCTAGGACAGTGGTCTCCAACCTGCGGACCTCCAGATGTTGCAAAACTACAACTCCCAGCATGCCCGGACAGCCAACGGCTGTCCGGGCATGCTGGGAGTTGTAGTTTTGCAACATCTGGAGGTCCGCCAATGGCTGTCCGGGCATGCTGGGAGTTGTAGTTTTGCAACATCTGGAGGTCCGCCAACGGCTGTCCGGGCATGCTGGGAGTTGTAGTTTTGCAACATCTGGAGGTCCGCCAACGGCTGTCCGGGCATGCTGGCAGTTGTAGTTTTGCAAAATCTGGAGGTCCGCCAACGGCTGTCCGGGCATGCTGGGAGTTGTAGTTTTGCAACATCTGGAGGTCCGCAAGTTGAAGACCACTGCTCTAGGAGAATACCTGGGTTACTGGTACATGATAGGAATAATAGAAATATTATTGTATGAGACCGTGCTTAAAGGAATGTATTTTATTAAAATTCAATGTATATAAAGTTAGTGCCTCCTGTCACAGGGCCCTTGTGGCAGGGATAGATGCACTACTATAAAAACATAGCACAATTATTAGCACATATATTAACAGGACATAAAATTAAATAAAAAAGGACAATTAGTATTTAGAATCCAGCGTATGTAGAAATAAAGTATATATAGAAATAAAAAGGTTCTATAAGGTTATCTTGTTAGACAGTTCTTATACAGGGGTTTCCCCTATGGATGGTAAGATGTCTGCCGGTTACCTTCAGAGACAATCAACTGGTGCCAGAAAGTTAAACAGATTTGTAAATTACTTCTATTAAAAAAATCTTAATCCTTCCGGTACTTTTTAGGGGCTGTATACTAAAGAGAAATCCAAAAAAGAAATGCAATTCCTCTGATGTCACGACCACAGTGCTCTCTGCTGACCTCTGCTGTCCATTTTAGGAACTATCCAGAGCAGCATATGTTTGCTATGAGGATTTTCTCCTGCTCTGGACAGTTCCTAAAATGGACAGCAGAGGTCAGCAGAGAGCACTGAGGTCATGACAACAGAGGAAATGCATTTCTTTTTTGGATTTCTCTTTAGTATACAGCCCCTAAAAAGTACTGGAAGGATTAAGATTTTTTTTTAAATAGAAGTGATTTACAAATCTGTTTAACTTTCTGGCACCAGTTGATTTAAAAAAAAAAAAAAAAAAAGTTTTCCACGGGAGTACCCCTTTAATAACTTAGTCCGGCAAGTTAAAGTGCATTCACACCACGTTTTTGCAATGCAGTTCCCGTATCAGGTTTTTGATGAAAAATGGATTCCTCAAAACCTAAACCCGTACACAGTTAAAAACCGTATACAGTTTGAAAAATGATGTCCGGTTGCATCCGTTTTTTAAGAAAAAAACGTATAAGTTTTTAACTGTTCACTCCATTTTGAATAAAGTTTCACTTGTTTGATTTAAATTCCAAGAAAAAAAATACTGTGCAAAGTCAAAAACCGTATGGTGGAAATTGGATGGAACCGTATGCACATACAGTTCTGTACGGTTCCCATTGACTCCCATGTTTAAAAAAAACGTATACAGTTTTTCACCCGGACCAAAAAACTGTGTTAGGCTACGGTTTTGGGTACGGGGGGAAAAAAATGGACAAAACCGTACAAGAGGCAAAAAATGGACACAACCTGATGCATCGTTTGGCATACGGTTTTCAATGGAGAGTTAATGCATACAGTATTCAATACGGTTCCGTACGGTTTTCACATTGCAAACATATACGGGAATTGTATTACAAAAACGTGGTGTGAACGCAGCCTTAGATAGGTAGCGCTGGCAGGTTGGTCCGGATGCACCAGATCCTATGTATAACGCAGATAGATGGAATCCAGGAGACTGTGCAGGACGTGGGGAGCGCGGGGGCAGGCGCTGGTGGTTTATTTGGGTCCCGTAGTAGGTGTAATGTAGATCGTGGACAATCCGGCTGGGTGCCCGTAGCTGCTGCACTTGGATGGAATAGCACAAGAGAATCCTCGTGGATGAGCGTCTGACGTCGGTGGCAGGTCGAAGGTTTACGGATGAGTTTAGGTATAGTCCCAAAATGTGGATAGCTGGACTATATAGGCTGAGAACTCTTGCTGAATATATATATATATATATATATATATATATATATATATATATTAAAGTGTTCATAAAATTACTAGACGCGTTTCAGGGTACTTAAAAATACCTAACGACCCTCTGTAAATACAGATACAGGTCCTTTTTATATACATGGTCTCGATTTGCACAGATGATACAGATAAAACAATTGGTCATAATGTAGCACATAAGACCGGCAATGTTCTGGAGTTTGCAGGGGGGGGGGGGGGGGGTCACAGCAGTTGGACCCCAGCAATCAGGAGTTTATACCCTATCCCAGTGGTCTCCAACCTGCAGACCTCAGATGTTGCAAAACTATAACTCCCAGCATGCCCGGACAGCCAACGGCTGTCCGGGCATGCTGGGAGTTGTAGTTTTGCAACATCTGGAGGTCCGCAGGTTGGAGACCACTGCCCTATCCTGTAGATAGGGGACAACCGCTTTAAACTGCAGAAGATAACCAGGCGCTCATGTTGGTTGCTGCACTGCCTCGGTGTTCCATTGCACTTGTTTTTGTATGCTCACCTGCATAATAGTCTTCCTTTATCCTAGTGGTTTATCCACTTTTTATCTACCATTTCTCTGCATTCTCACAGGTCTAACGCACCATAGAGGAGATTTTCTCCATAATAGTTCCATGCAGACAATTAGACATGAGCGAACTTACAGTAAATTCGATTCGTCACGAACTTCTCGGCTCGGCAGTTGATGACTTTTCCTGCATAAATTAGTTCAGCTTTCCGGTGCTCCAGTGGGCTGGAAAAGGTGGATACAGTCCTAGAAAGAGTCTCCTAGGACTGTATCCACCTTTTCCAGCCCACGGGAGCACCTGAAAGCTGAACTAATTTATGCAGGAAAAGTCATCAACTGCCGAGCCGAGAAGTTCGTGATGAATCGAATTTACTGTAAGTTCGCTCATCTCTACAGACAACCACTGGCAACTCTACAGTATACATGAGGCCTGAACATGAATATTTAGGGCTAGTAGGTGGGATTGGATCCTGTTCTGTGCCACTCTAATTTAGCTAGTGGTGGGTTCCATTGATTCCAAGGTAGGCCCTGAAAGGTTGTACACCCACCAATCAGACATTAATGGCCTATCATATTAGTGTCTGGTTCTGGTGTGAAAGGGCAGTATGAAATGGTAAGAAGAATATAAAATTGCCAATATAAAAACACATCAGATCAGCACTTCCCGAAATGAGCAAACATACAGCTCTCCTAAGAAAAGAAGCAACAGAAGCTTTAGGCTTTAAAGGGGTTATCCAGGAAAAAAACATCTTTTTATATTTCAACCGTTTCCAGAAAGTTAAACAGATTTGTAAATTACTTCTATTAAATAATCTTAATCCTTTCAGTACTTATGAGCTTCTGAAGTTAAGGTTGTTCTTTTCTGTCTAAGTGCTCTCTGATGACACGTGTCTCGGGAAACGCCCAGTTTAGAAGCAAATCCCCATAGCAAACCTCTTCTAAACTGGGCGGTTCCCGAGACAGGTGTCATCAGAGAGCATTTAGACAGAAAAGAACAACCTTAACTTAACAACTTCAGAAGCTCATAAGTACTGAAAGGATTAAGATTTTTTAATAGAAGTAATTTACAAATCTGTTTAACTTTCTGGAGCCAGTTGATATATAAAAAAAAAGTTTTTTCCTGGAATACCTCTTTAACCCCTTAAGGACACATGACGTACTGGAACGTCATGTGTCCACTCCCGATCTATAACGCGGGGCCACGGCGTGGCCCCGCGTCATAGCGGGTCGGGCCCGGCCTCTAACAACGGCCGGGACCCGTGGCTAATAGCGCGCGGCATTGATCGCTGTGCCGCGCGCTATTAACCCTTTAGACGCGGCGTTCAAAGTTGAACGCCGCGTCTAAAGTGAAACCGAAAGCATGCCGGCTAGCTCAGTGGGCTGTTCGGGATAGCCGCGGTGAAATCGCGGCATCCCGAACAGCTGACAGGACAGCGGGAGGGCCCCTACCTGCCTCCTCGCTGTCCGATCGCCGAATGACTGCTCAGTGCCTGAGATCCAGGCATGAGCAGTCATGCGGCAGAATCATCGATCACTGGTTTCTTATGAGAAACCAGTGATCAATGTAAAAGATCAGTGTGTGCAGTGTTATAGGTCCCTATGGGACCTATAACACTGCAAAAAAAAAGTGCAAAAAAAAAGTGAATAAACATAATTTAACCCCTTCCCTATTAAAAGTTTGAATCACCCCCCTTTTCCCATAAAAGAAAAAACACAGTGTAAATAAAAATAAACATAAATGGTATCGCCGCGTGCGGAAATGTCCGAATTATAAAAATATATCGTTAATTAAACCGCACGGTCAATGGCGTGCGCGCAAAAAAATTCCAAAGTCCAAAATAGTGCATTTTTGGTCACTTTTTATATCATGAAAAAATGAATAAAAAGCGATCAATAAGTCCTATCAATGCAAAAATGGTACCGTTAAAAACTTCAGATCACGGCGCAAAAAATGAGCCCTCATACCGCCCCATACACGGAAAAATAAAAAAGTTATAGGGGTCAGAAGATGACAATTTTAAACGTATTAATTTTCCTGCATGTAGTTATGATTTTTTCCAGAAGTCCGACAAAATCAAACCTATATAAGTAGGGTATCATTTTAATCGTATGGACCTACAGAATACATATCAGGTGTCATTTTTACCGAAAAATGTACTACGTAGAAACGGAAGCCCCCAAAAGTTACAAAACAGCGTTTTTTTTTTTAATTTTGTCGCACAATGATTTTTTTTCCTGCTTCACCATAGATTTTTGGGCAAAATGACTGACGTCATTACAAAGTAGAATTGGTGGCGCAAAAAATAAGCCATCATATGGATTTTTAGGTGTAAATTTGAAAGAGTTATGATTTTTTAAAGGCAAGGAGCAAAAAACGAAAATGCAAAAACGGAAAAACCTCCGGTCCTTAAGGGGTTAAAGGGGTACTCCCATGGAAAACATTTTTTTTAAATCAACTGGTGCCAGAAAGTTAAACAGATTTGTAAATTACTTCTATTAAAAAATCTTAATCCTTTCAGTACTTTTTAGGGGCTGTATAGAGGAAATGCATTTCTTTTTTGGATTTCTCTTTAGTATACAGCCACTAAAAAGTACTGGAAGGATTAAGATTTTTTTAACAGAAGTAATTTACAAATCTGTTTAACTTTATGGCACCAGTTGATTTAAAAAAATAAGTTTTCCACGGGAGTACCCCTTTAATAAAGGCTACCAGTTTATTGCATATATATGATTCCGCACCAGCAATTTACTTTATGTTGAACTTTTGATCCAGAACCTTACACCAACGTGTGCACTTTTTGTTATACTCTCCCCCCCCCCCCTAAGGCTGGAATTCCACTGAGTTTTTTTTTTGCAAAAACGCCGTAAAAAATGCCAATTTTCCCACACTGCGTTTTTTAGGCCAAATAACGCAGCGTCCAGATGTTAGCTGCAAGTCAATAGTAAGCTGCAAAATGCCAGACCACTTGACGTGTTGTAGTTTGGCGTTTCTTTTATCCTTTTGCCGTTTTTCAGCAATTTTGGGCTCAGAGGCTGGTTTTTCAAAACGCCCGACAAAACCTAGTTTGGCGTTTTTTCTGGCGTTTTTTTAATTCTTTTTTAGACTTTAGCGATCCAAAAAAATGATGGAGATACCTTTTCTATTAAAATTTAGTTGGGTACCATTAAAAAATAATAAAAAAGATACAGTAGTGATGGAAAAAATTGTATTTAACGAAATTTATCTTTTTTAGAACAACATTATTATTAATTTTTATGTGGGAGGGTAAAGCACTAAAAATGTAGCCGACAATAATAAAAATCTAGTGTGTGTGTGTTTTTCACTTTTTTCCCCAACTTTTTTTTAGGTAGTACTACTACTCCCAGCATAGAACACACTGTTCCATGATGGGAGTAGAAGTACCTGTAATAATTGACAGATCGCCCATTGCGATCCTCCTGTATAATGTATAGATTCGGCCGCTCTTCTATGGTCTCCTGCACGGCCGTATATATACACATATTCATATTTCCTGCAGAGCTGTGATTGGCCAGATGGTTCCAGCCAATCACAGCTCTAGGAATGTGTGTATATATACGGCCATGCAGGGGACCATAGAAGAGTGGCCACATCTATAGATTATACCGGAGGACCACAGCGGGTGTCAGGAGTGATACCCGCTGTGATCTGTTCTTATCTACAAGTACTACTACTCCCAACATGGAGCACACTCTGCTCCATGCTGGGAGCTGTAGTACCTGCATTAATAGACCGATCACAACAGGTGTCAGAAGTTACACTCCCTGCGATCTGTCTATTATTGTAAGTACTACAGCTCCTAGCATGGAGCAGTGTGCGCTCCATGTTGGGAGTAGTAGTACCTGCAGTTAAGGACAGATCACAGTGGAAATCACTCCTGACACTGGCTGCGATCATCCTTTCTATAGCAGAGATGTGGAGTGGCTCTATACAGCGCTCACATCTCTGCTCTGTACTCCGGCCAGTGATATGAATAGAACATCACTCTTTCATATTTCCCTCTGAGAGCTGTGATTGGCTGAAACCATTTGGCCAATCCCCACTCTGGGCGGAAGATATGAATGATGTTCTATTCACATCACTGGCCGGAGTACAAAGCAGAGATGTGAGCGCTGTATAGAGCCGCTCCACATCTCTGCTATATTATGGACGATCGCATCGGGTGTCAGTAGTGACGCCCGGGGCGATATGTCTAGTATTACAGGTACTACTACTCCCATCATGGAACAGTGTGATTCATGCTGGGAGTAGTAGTACTACCTAAAAAAAAAAAAAATTAAAAGAGAAAAAAAAGTTTAAACTCACACTTTATTAAAAAAATGTATTAAAATTTCGTTATAAAAAAAAAAACATTTAGTTAAATACATTTTTTTACATCCCTACTGTGTCTTTTTTTTCGTACCCAACTAATTTTGTACAAAAAACACCAAAGGGGCCAAAAAAGGCAAATTCCACACAAAAGGAAAAAACGTAAGAAAAAACACCAGAAAAAACTATGGGAAAAACAATGGCAGTTTTTCTTGCATTTTTAAGCCCCCCAAAAAATGCAGGGCAAAAACCTAGCTTAATACTCTGTTTTTACTTACAGGTTTTCAGTGACTTACATACTTACCCGTTTAGTATCGGCTACATACATTAGTATACATCGCAAGACAATAGCCTGACAAGATGATTGCCTAGTTGATAGCATCTTGTTGCTAAGCAACAAGTGGAAGCTTTAGCTGATCATCACTTTGGCTATGCGGTTACTTATACCCACGCGCTAGTGGGCGTGACCAAACAGACTTGCCGCGAAACGGGACTGTCACTCACGAGCTCAGGACTCCTCTTACCTTCGCCACCATTGTACAATGCACCAAGGACCTTGAAATAAAGCCCATCAGCAACAAGAAAGTGCTATTCATGATTTTCTCTACTTAACCCCTTAAGGACCAAGCCCATTTTGGCCTTAAAGGGGTATTCCGCGCCTAGACATCTAATCCTTTAAAATTTTTCAGTATAATCAGAATACCATACAATTTGTGTTTATAAATCTTTTAATACATTATTTTAAAAAATTTGGGGGAATATGATGTGACAAAAAAGCAGCAATTTAGAACTTTTTTAACGCTTACGGCGTTCACCATACGGGATTATTAACATTATATTTGGATAATTCAGACATTTATGCATGTGGTGACACCAAATATGTTTATTAATTTCATTTTAAATGCTTTTTGGGGGTAAAATGGGAAAAATGGACGTTTTATATTTTTATTGTTAGAGGGTATTTTTCATATTTTGTAACTTTTTTATTTTTTTATAAATACACTTTATGTCCCCATAGGGGACTGTTTATTGCAATCATTTGATTGCTAATACTGTTCAGTGCTATGCATAGGGCATAGCACTGATCAGTGTTATCGGTGATCTTCTGCTCTGGTCTGCTCGATCTCAGACCAGAGCAGAAGACCCCTGGAAACGGCCGCAGGCAGGTGAGGGGACCTCAGGCCACCATGCTGGATGATCGGATCCCCACAGCAGGGTTGTGGGTGATCCCATCATTAATTTTCAGTGCCGCACGGCCACAGATGCTGTGATCTGTATTGAGCACAGCATCTGAGGGGTTAATGGCAGACCTAGCTGCTGATAACGATGTTAAGGGGTTAAACTGTATTTTTGAGAGTATTTTCTCTCGATGTAAGAGCATCCTCTCTATGCAGAACACATACCTTTCGCTCTGCATCACACACTGATACTGCAGTATATCTCGTGGCTTGCCAAGGCTTTTTCCGCACTATAAAATATGAAAACACCATGGCCCAGATTTATCAAACAGAGAAAAGGCCGGTAACTACTCACTGGTAATTCTTCACAACAGCACCACCAGAGTGATGGACTCCTCCCCCTAGGGACAGGAAAAGGAAGCACAACCCTCCATAGCCTCAGTGAATTACCGAGACCCATTAAGAGCCTACAAACTAATTAGACTTTCTACAAATATACTGAACTACTAATAAGAAATTATATCATGTAGTCACAAAGTAGATCTACAAAACAAATTATAGTAGGAAAAAAAAATCATTTTTCTGTAAATGTTATTTATTAATTATATATACAAACTCCTTTATTTTTATTTTTTTTCCTTTTTCCTCACCCGTGCGAAAAAGAAACCCAGTGCACAGAAAAAAAAAAAAAAAAAAAAAAGGGGTGGGAATGCCGAGGTGCTGTCGTGACTACGAGGAAACAGAACTACCGGTGAGTAATTACCGGCTTTCCACCCAGTCACGACAGCACCACCAGAGAGAATACCAGAGTACCAGGATTAGGGTGGGACCACCGCCTACAGGACCTAACGTCCAAAGGAAAGAGAAGAAAAGTCAGCAAAGTAAAGCCTGTAGTGCCGAAAAAAAGTGTGTGGAGATGACCAGGTGGCCGCCTTACAAACTTGCTCAATAGAGGCCCCTCTCCTCTCAGCCCAAGAGGAGGCTATAGCTCTAGTAGAAGGGGTTTTTAGATTACCTATCGGAGGAAGCCCCTCTAATAGACAGGCAGAAGAGATAGACTGACGTATCCACCTAGATAGGGAATCTCTAGCAGCCTTGTTCCTTTTGTTAGGACCTGAAACCTGGCAAAAGAACTGATCTGACTTCTTTTGTCCTATTAATGTACTCTAGTACGCACCTCCTAACATCTAAATTATGAAATGATCTTTCCGTATGATTAGATGGGTTGGCACAAAAGGAGGGGAGAACAATTTCTTGTGACAGATGGGAGGCAGACACCACTTTTGGTAAGAAGGCAGGATCAGGACTGATTACAATTCTGTCATCCAGGATATTTGAATATGGTTCTTTGGTTGATAAGACAGAGAGTTCTCCTACTCGTCTGGCTGATGGGATGGCCAGTCGTTTGAGTCAAAACTGTTAACGGCATCTCAGGCAAGGGTTCAAATGGCTGCTTGCACAGAGAATTAAGTACCACAGTGAGGTCCCAGGCTGGTGTATTAATATTTTTTGACCATTGCATTCTGTTAACAGGTCTAAAAAAAATGTTATGATTCACGGGTGGTCAGCAATTCTGTGGCTGAAAAGAGCTCCCAAGGCAGACACCTGTACCGTAAGAGTAGCCGCTCTCAACCCCTTCTCAAGACCCCTCTGAAGAAAGTACAAAATAGCGGCTATGTTGGGCTTGTCAAAGTTTATATTAGGAAAAGCGTACCACCTCGAAAAATCTTCTCCAGACTCTAAAGTAAATTTTAGAGGTTACAGTCTTTCTGCTGGCTTGAAGGGTGTCAGTTACTGCCCCTAAAAGGCCTTTAGCTTTTAGGATTAGCCTTTCAAGAACCAGGCTGTCAGATGAAGACTGCGCACTTCTGGATGGACCCTGTATCGGGAGGTCCAGGACTTCTGAAGGGACCCAAGAGTCCAATATTGACATGGTCCTTAGGCAGGAGAACCATGCCCTCTGGGGCCAGAAGGGGGCAATCATGATTACTCTTGCCCTGTCCTCCCTGATGACCCTAGGGTTGAGCACAAGTGGAGGAAAAGCGTAAGCCAAATCCCACACCCATCTATGTGACAAAGCATCTACTGCTAAGGGCCTGTCTGATGGGGAGAGGGAAAGAACATTTTTAACTTGCCTGTTCCTTCTGGTGGGCAAATAAGTCCACCTGCGGAGTGCCCCACAGAGCTGTGACATTTTGAAAAACCTTCAGGTTCAACTGCCACTCTCCCTGCCGAACCTGATGTCTGCTCAAGAAGTCTGCCCTGATGTTTAGTTCCCCCCTCAAATTAACCGCTGTGATGGATTTCCCCTGAGCCTCTGCAAAGGAAAAGACCTGAAAAGATAACAACATAAGACTAGCACTT
The DNA here is from genome assembly GCF_029499605.1 of Hyla sarda. Lineage (NCBI taxonomy): Eukaryota > Metazoa > Chordata > Amphibia > Anura > Hylidae > Hyla > Hyla sarda. The sequence goes on from NC_079190.1 coordinate 48,095,800, forward strand.
CTAGTCATACCTTGTCTATTAATAATGGATACAGCAGTAGTGTTACCCGAAAGTATCCTAAAGCTTGCAGAGCTTAAGGACCAAGAGCGTTTTTTGCACATTTGACCACTGTAACTTTAAGCATTAATAACTCTGGAATGCTTTTACTTATGAATTTGATTCCAAGATAGTTTTTTTTGTGACATATTCTACTTTAACATAGCAGTAAAATTTCGACGATACTTGCATCATTTCTTGGTGAAAAATTGCAAAATTTCATAATAAATTTGAAAATTTTGCAATTTTCGAACTTTGAAACTCTCTGCTTGTAAGGAACATAGACATACCAAATAAATTATATACGGATTCACATATACAACATGTCTACTTTATATTTGCATCATAAAGTTGACATGTTGTTACTTTTGGAAGACATCAGAGGGCTTCAAAGTTCAGCAGCAATTTTCAAATTTTTCACAAAATTTTCTAAATCTGAATTTTTCAGGGACCAGTTCAGGTTTGAAGTGGATTTGAAGGGCCTGCATATTAGAAATACCCCATAAATTATCCCATTATAAAAACTGCACCCCTCAACGTATTCAAAATGACATTCAGTAAGTGTGTTAACCCTTTAGGTGTTTCACAGGAATAGTAGGAAAGTGAAGTAGAAAATTCAAAATCTGCATTTTTTACACTCGCATGTTCTTGTAGACCCAGTTTTAGTATTTTTATAAGGGGTAAAAGGAGAGAAATCCCCCCAAAATTTGTAACCCAATTTCTCTCGAGTAAGGAAATACCTGATATGTGTATATCAAGTGTTCGATCGGCGCAGTAGAGGGCTCAGAATGGAAGGAGACAATGGGATTTTGGAGAATGATTTTTTCTGAAATGGTTTTTGGGGGGTATGTCACATTTAGTAAGCCCCTATGGTGCCAAAACAGCAAAAAAAAAAAAAATCCACGTGGCATACTATTATGGAAACTACACACCTCAAGGAAGGTAACAAGGGGTACAGTGAGCCTTAACACCCCACAGTTTTTTGACGACTTTTCGCTAAAGTCGGATGTGTAAAGGATTATTTTTTTTTTCACTAAAATGCTGGTTTTCCCCCAAATTTTACATTTTTACAAGGGGTAATAGGAGAAAATGACCCCCAAAATTTGTTAGGCAATTTCCCCTGAGTACGAAAATACCCCATATGTGGCCCTAAACTGTTGCCTTGAAATACGACAGGGCTCTGAAGTGAGAGAGTGCCATGCGCATTTGAGGACTAAATAGGGGATTTGCATAAGGACGGAACCGGATGCAAGAATGACACTTGCCTCCGATACCAAAAATACCCTATGGCAGTGTTTCCCAAACAGGGTGCCTCCAGCTGTTGCAAAACTTCCAGCATGCCTGGAAAGTCAATCGCTGTCCGGCAATGCTGGGAGTTGTCTTGCAACAGCTGGAGGCTCCGTTTTGAAAACAGTGTCATATGAGAATTTTTTTATTTGGGGTGGGGGGGGGGGGGGGTCTGTGTAGGGGTATGTGTATGTAGCGTTTAACTTTTTATTTTGTGTAATGTAGTATAGTGTGGTGTTTTTAGGGTACATTCACACGGCTGGGGTCTACAGCGAGCTTCCCGCTGGGAGTTTGAGCTGCGGCGGAAAACTTGCTGCATCTCAAGCTCACTGTAGACCCCGGCCGTGTGAATGTACCCTGTACATTCACATGGGGGGGGGGAGGGGCGCAAACCTCCAGCTGTTGCAAAACTACCACTACCAGCATGCCCTTTGGCTTTCCGAGCATGCTGGGGTTTGAAGTTATGCAACAGCTGGAGGCACACTGGTTGCAAAACACAGAGTTTGTTATTTAACTCTGTTTCGCAACCAATGTGCCTCCAGCTGTTGGAAAACTACAACTCCCTGCATGTACGGTCTATCAGTGCATGCAGGGAGTTGTAGTTTGCAACAGCTGGAGGCACACTGGTTGCGAAACACCGTGTTAGGTAACAAACTTCACAACCAGTGTGCCTTCAGCCGTTGCAAAAACTACAACTCTCAGCATGCAGTGACAACTGAGGGCATGCTGGGACTTGTAGTTATGCAACAGCTGGAGGCATACTACTAACACTCCCAGCATGCCCTTTCGCTGTCCGTGCATGCTGGGGGTTGTAGTTATGCAACAGCTGGAGGCACACTGGTTGCAAAACACTGAGTTTGTTACTTAACTCAGTGTTTCCCAAAAAGGGTGCCTCCAGCTGTTGAAAAACTACAACTCCCTGCATGCCCAGACCGCCGAAAGACATGTTGGGAGTTAGTTTTGCAATATCTGGGAGGGTCACAGTTTGGTGACCACTGTGCAGTGGTGTCCAAGCTGTAGCCCTCCAGATGTTGCAAAACTTCAACTCCAAGCATGCCCAGACTGTCCAGGCAAGCTTGGAGTTGTAGTTCTGCAACATCTGAAGGGCCACATGTTACAGAACTACAACTCCCAGCATGCTTGGACTGTCTGGGCATGCTGGGAGTTGTAGTTTTGCAACATCTGTAAGAGCACAGTTTGGACACCACTGCACAGTGGTCTCCAAACTGTGGGCCTCCAGATGTTGCAAAACTACAACTCCCAGCATGGCCAGCCTTTGGCTGTCTAGGCTTGCTGGGAGTTGTAGTTTGGCAACTCCTGGAACGCAGCAGTGAAGATCACTTACCGCTGATCTTCACTGCTGCGTCCGCCGCTGCCTCCGCCGGTCCCGCACTGTCTGTCCGGATACCGCCGCGGGTCCCGACACGATCGCCGGTCCCGGGACATAATCGTTGGTCCCGGGACCATCCGCCATCTTCCCCCCGCTCTGTCCCGACATCGAGGGGCGGGGCAGAGCGGGGATTTCACCTCTAACCTCCTGCCCCCCTCCTGCCATTGGTCGCTAGTCCTAACGACCAATGGCAGGGGTTTAGGAGCGAGGTGGCAGCTGCCACCACGCTCCTATCACTCAGGATGGATCGGAGCGGTCTCTGACTGCTCCGATCATCCCTATTTTCCGGGCGATCGGGTCACCAGAGACCCGATCAGCCCGGAACCCCGCAAGTCATTGTCATTAGTCAGTGACTAACTGACTGACTAATGACAACGATCTGCAGCAGGGGACCAGTCTGATTGGTCCCCTGCTGCATAGTGTCATCGGTCAGCTGTCCAGGACAGCTGAGATGACGTTTCTATCACCATGCCAACGGACATGGTGATAGAAAATGTATTGGACGTGTATAAACGTCCATTTGCGTTAAGTCACAGAAAAAATGGTCGTGTATACACGTCCATTTGCGGGAAGGGGTTAACATTAGTGTCCCAGGAACCCTGAAGGTCTCTATCCCCCACATGGACACCCCACCCCCAGGGACTGGCATCTGTGGTAATTACCATGGGCAAATGAACCTTCCAATCTAGACCTCGATTTAAATTATCCTCAACAAGTCACCACCCCAGGGAAGAGATCACTGACTGGGGTAAGAGGATAACTTTCTCCAAACCACCCTGGGACCCATCCCACTGATCTAAAATCTCTAACTGAAGGGTCCTAGAATGAAAATGGACCCAGGGTACTGCAGGAATGGCTGGAGTGAAGAGACCTAACAAGGACATACCTATTCTAATAGAGATTCTAGGGGACAAATAAACCTCTCTAACTAAAGACTGAAGCATGTTTATTTGTTGAGCAGGTAAAAAAGATTTTTTAAGTGTGGAATCTAAAAGAATCCCCCCAAAAATGTTCTGCTGCGTAGGAGAGGGAGAGGATTTCTCCCAGTTTACTAACCAGCCAAGTTTACTTAGAACCTTTAACCCCTTAAGGACCGGGGTTTTTTCTGTTTTTGCACTTTCGTTTTTTGCTCCTTGCATTTAAAAAATCATAACTCTTTCAATTTTGTACCAAAAAATCCATATGATTGCTTAATTTTTGCGCCACCAATTCTACTTTGTTATGACGTCAGTCATTTTGCCCAAAATTCTACGGTGAAACGGAAAAAAAAATCATTGTGAGACAAAATTGAAAAAAAAAATACGCCGTTTTGTAACTTTTGGGGGCTTCCGTTTCTACGCAGTACATTTTTTGGTAAAAATGACACCTTCACTTTATTCTGTAGGTGCATACGATTAAAATGATATCCTACTTATATAGGTTTGATTTTGTCAGACTTCTGGAAAAAATCATAACTTCATGCAGGAAAATTAATACGTTTAAAATTGTCATCTTCTGACCCCTATAACTTTTTTATTTTTCAGCATATGGGGCGGTATGAGGGCTCATTTTTTGCGCTGTGATCTGAAGTTTTTAACAGTACCATTTTTGCATTGATAGGATTTATTGATCGGACATTGATAGGACTTTTGGACTATTTTGGATTTTTTTTGCGCGTACGCCATTGACCGTGCGGTTTAATTAACGATATATTTTTATAATTCAGACATTTCCGCACGCGGTGATACGATATATGTTTATTTTTATTTACACTGTGTTTTTTTTATGGGAAAAGGGTGATTCAAACTTTTAATAGGGGAGGGGTTATATGATCTTTTTTCACTTTTTTTTCAGTGTTATAGCTCCCATAGGGACCTATAACACTGCACACACTGATCTTCATCATTGATCACTGGTTTCTCATAAGAAACCAGTGATCAACGATTCTGCCGCATGACTGCTCATGCCTGGATCTCAGGCACTGAGCAGTCATTCGGCGATCGGACAGCGAGGAGGCAGGTAGGGACCCTCCCGCTGTCCTGTAAGCTGTTCGGGATGCCGCGATTTCGCAGCGGCTATCCCGAACAGCCCACTGAGCTAACCGGCACTTTTTACTTTCACTTTTAGCCGCGTGGCTCAGCTTTGAGCGCGCGGCTAAAGGGTTGATAGCGCGCGGCACCGCGATCAGTGCCGCGCGCTGTTAGCGGCGGGTCCCGGCTTCACTATGACGCCGGGCCCGCCGGGATATGATGCGGGGTCACCGTGGGACCCCGCGTTATATCACAGGAGCGGGACCAAGGACGTACTCATACGTCCTTGGTCTTTAAGAGGTTAAAGTATAGTCTAGGAAACACTGTACCTTCTCAATTGTCTCTGCAACAATAAGGAAATCGTCCAGGTATGAAACAAATACACCCTCCCTCTCTGATGTGGGCCGCCATTTCTGAAATAATCTTGGTGAAGACTCTAGGGGCCACTGAGATTCCAAATTGGAGGGCTCGGAACTGGAAATGCATCAGATAATAGTCTATGTAAACCGCCAGTCTCAGATATTTTCGCTAGTCCTGATGAATGGAGACATGCAGGTATGCATCCATCAAATCTAGTGATGCCATAAAACAGTCCTTTGTTAGAAGGTTGATTCTTCCTCTCACACGGGATTGCACACAGTTTTGCCTCACAGTTACTGTCTCGTGTCCAACTCTTAATCCATAACGCTCTCCTAGCTGAGTTAACTAGGGCCCCCGACCTGGCGGACAGCCTCAGAGCATCCAAGGAGGAATCAGCTAAGAAGCCAGCCGCCTTCCTAATAGCATAGAAGCTAACAATTAATCTTTGGGAATATCATTTTTGACGGTTGCAGATAATTGGTCTATCCATAAAATAAGGGAACGAGCTACAGAGGTACCAGCCACATTAGGTTTTAAAGTAGCACCAACAGTCTTCCAAGATCTTTTAAAGAACCCCTTCCCTTTTCTGTCCATTGGGTCCTTAAGAGTACCTAAGTCCTCGAAGGGCAGTGACCCTTTCTTGGTCCCCTTGGCAATAGCTACATCAATCTTGGGCACTTGATCCCCATACTTGGAGTCTGCAGAATCAAAGGGATATTTTCTTTTTATGGCCCTGGGAATAAAAGATTTCTTATCTGGGTAATCCCACTCTCTAGAAATATTTTGGGAGATGTGAATGGGAAAAACTCTCCTCTTCTTAATTTCCAGTCCCTCGAACATAATGTCCTGGACGGATTTTTTGTTCCTTTGTCTCTTCCATCCCCATGGACGATCTGACTGCCTTTATTAACTGGTCAGTGTCCTCCACCAAAAATAAGGGTTTTCCTGTAGAATCATCATCTAATTACACAGATCTATCCCCTGTAGGGATGTACAGAGAAAAAAAAAACATCAGTATAGGGGAAACAATGGAAATATAAATAATTCAGGTTACAGAATGAAACCAATACCTGAGTCAGAGTTAACCAAAATCTGACCTTCTTCCTCCTCCACCACAGACGGAACAGAGGGATGAAGCGTCGGCTGAGGAGTCGGGGTGGGACCAGGCAATAACCCTCTTAGAGAAGCTTCAATCTGATTTTTAACTACCGTAATTCCTGCCTCTGCAGGAGTAGGGATGGGGTTTCAGCTGCTATAACTCGCCTAGTACAAGCCGCACAATTAGGCTTATCATAGTCCGTGACCAAACCAACTCTAAAGAAAAAAAATTAGAAAGCATAATAATAAAAAGAAAAAAATACCCTTAAAGGGGTTCTCCGGTGCTTAGACATCTTATCCCCTATCCAAAGGATAGGGGATAAGATGCCTGATCGCGGGAGTCCCGCCGCTGGGGACCCACGTGATCTTGCACGCGGCACCCCATTTGTAATCAGTCCCCGGAGCGTGTTCGCTCCGGGCCTGATTAATGTCGATCACGAGGCCGGCGGCGTGTGACGTCACGCCTCCGCCCATGTGTGACCTCATGCTCCGCCCCTCAATGTAAGTATATGGGAGGGGACGTGACAGCTATCACGCCCCTCCTCCCGCAGGGATCGCTGGTAATCCGACCCGGAGCGAACACGCTCCGGGGACTGATTACAAACGGGGTGCCACGTGCAAGATCAGCAGCGGGACTCCTACGATCAGGCATCTTATCCCCTATCCTTTGGATAGGGGATAAGATGTCTAAGCACCGGAGTACCCCTTTAAATGAAAGGTATTCACCCGGACATGAGGTAGCTGCACATAGCGCATTCCCTGTTCTTTGATTTTTTAGAGGCCTTTTTGGGGACATCACCCTAAATTAAAATCAAACTACCATTAGGAAAAAGGGCTTGTAGTAAAAAACCTTGTAACACTCACCCTCTCAGCCAGGTGACTACCGTGGATGAAGGTCTGGGAGAATCCATACAATCCCACTTGGAATGTTCACCAGAAGCACTCATTTATAGAAATGCACCCCCTCCTTGAAGTCTGCTATCACAGCTTGTACGGCTATCCAGCACACAGGAGGCAGATTGAAGCAAGGCGTTAGATTTAAAAAAAAAAAATCTCTACTGGGGGCATGCCGGAGAGCTCCCAATCAGGAGCTATTGAAGACTCTGCTAACCCTAACTTTGCAGGGACGCGACTTCCAGGCCTCTTCACCGTCACCATATCCCCATCAGGGACATGGACTGCTGGAGGCTTCCCATGGGGACAGAAAACCACTGAGGCTATGGAGGGTTGTGCTTCCTTTTGTGCTCTAGATTTCCTGTCTTTAGGGGAAGGAGTCTATCTTTTTGGTGGTGCTGTGGTGACAAGGTGGAAAATGGAGTGATTTTCCCACAACAACCAATCACAGTTCAGCTTTCACTTTACCAGAGCTTGTTAGCTGAGCTGTGATTGGTTACTGTGGGAAAAATCACTCTATTCTTTCTCTGACACAGTTGAATAAATCTGGGCCTATGTCTCCCCTACATGTTTCAATTCACCAGCCATGTCTTCAGGGGAATAGAGGCAAATAGATGCCATTTGCCTCTAAACCTGTTTGTTTTAGTAAAACTCAAATAAAAGTCAAGTTTTATAATATTACAGATAGTTATAGGGGGGGGGGGGGGGTTTGCACAATTAGGGATTTTGCACCCCGTACTGCGTGACTAGCAGTTTTATGAGTCAGGGACAGTGTCAGGATATACTTGCTTCACTCAAGTGTGTGTTTCTCCATCTGTATCCTTACTTGCCGTGGAATCGGCGTGGGAAGCCACTGCAACCGGTGCCTTGGAATTTGGACGTATAGGCTATTTAAATATTGTGCCTCTGTACACGCACAACACAAAAAGGTGAGTGAACTACTCAACCTCTCCTGATTATCATCCAGCAATATTAAGATTGTTCTGCACAAGGGAGCGCTCTTTGTTTCTTAGTATCTAGGGATATATTCTCTGGAAAATCAGGGTTTGGTGTTCTTTTGAGTTATAATTACCCCATATTTCCCCTTGGGAATTGTGTTCAGCTATGCAAGTCTATGGGACTTCCAGCAAATCTATATCCTGATTGCTTTAGTCCCAGGCTACGAAGTTAGCGGGAGATTTAAACACGTATCCTGCCTCTGCACCAACATCGGAGTTGCGCTTTAATAGTAATATGGTATGAAGTGACTTCCTAGGGATTCTCTAGTGGTGGTTGTCGGCAAAAAACGTGACATGAATGCAACTAGCCAAAAAGCCAAAACCTGTCCACTATAAAGAAAGATTATGAAATTAATCTGCATAGAATTTTAGACCCAATAACAACGGAAAAGTAAAAATAACTGTTCCATAGGAGCCCCCATGATCACCTGTATTTACCAATCATAATCCAGGGTAATTCCACCTTTTTTTATTTCAAGATTTAAATTGTAGAAGATTATGTATATATATATATAAAGATTCCATACCAAACATTAATAAAGAACTCAAACATTATTTTTCACTCAAACAATACTTAGATGAAAGAAAAAAAAAACACAAAAACCAACAAAACATTTTTTTTTCTTCCTTTAGTGATTATGTAAGCATTTTTCTTTTAATTTTTCCTCTTTTTTTCTTTTCTTTTTTTGAGAAATAAACACAGAGGCCCAGATTTATCAATCCATCATAAACAACAATATGTCTGGTTTTGCCCACAGCAACCAATCACAGATCAGCTTTTATGCTGGTGATGCTGGTAAAATGAAAGCTGAGCTGTCATTGGTTGTTATTAGCAAAACTAGACAGATTTGGGCCAGAGTATTCAGAAATACAGAGGACCCCCCCCCCCCCATTCACCCTGATAGATTGTGCAGTATCCCATGTAAACACCACGATCAGTACAGACACATCACTAACTTACACTCCAGTTTTTTGGCACAATGTTTCAGTAAACCTTGCTTTATTAGCAATGAAAATAATAAGAAATATTAAAGGGGTACTCCAGTGGGGAAAAAATAAAATTTCATATTAAACAGAAAATTTAACAGATTTGTAAATTACTTCTATTAAGAAATTCTTAATCCTTCCAGTACTTATCAGCTGGTGTATGCTTGAGTTGTTGTTTTCTGTCTGACCACAGTGCTCTCTGCTGACACCTCTGTCCGTGTCAGGAACTGTCCAGGGCAGGAGAAGTTTGCTTTGGGAATTTGCTTGTACTCTGGAAAGTTCCTGATATGGACAGAGGTGTCAGCAGAGAGCACTGTGGTCAGACAGAAAAGAAATTCAAAAGAAAAGTACTTCCTCTGTAGTATACAGCAGCTGATAAGTCCTGGAAGGATTAAGATTTTTAAATAGAAGTAATTTACCAATCTGTTTAACTTTCGTGCACCAGTTGATTTGAGAAGAAAAAAATAAAATTAAAAATAAAAGTTTTCCACCGGAGTACCCCTTTAATGAGATCCATTGAGATTGGAAATTGGGGAAAAATACGATGTTATCCAAAAAGACTGGTACATCAATGGAAACACATACGCAATGCCTGCAGTAGTGTTTCCCAACCAGTGTGCCTCCAGCTGTAGCAAAACTACAAATCCCAGCATGCCCGGACAGCCTTCGGCTGTCCGGGCATGCTGGGATTTGCAGTTTTGCTACAGCTGGAGGCACGCTGGTTGGGAAACACAGGTCTTACAGTATAACCAACCATTGAAAGGGCTTGGATAGATTTTGTTGCAGAAATAGCTGATGTCCCATTTATCTGCATAAGGGTATGTTCACACTGAGGAATTGGCGAGGAATCATTTTGGTCAGGAAATTCTTCAAATCTTCTGCATGGAGGAAAATTGGTGCGGAATTTACTGCAGAATTCTTAAGAGAAAATCTTGAGGAGGATCAGTACCACAACTATTAATCCTCCTCAGCACTTCAATGCTGCATCAATTGCACTAAAACCTCATTTAGTCAGGAAAAATAAAGTCCCATTGACATCAAAAGGATTCCGCCAGAAGGGTGAACATGTTTATTCTTCTGGTGGAATCCTTTCGTAAAAGCCCATTTTAAGGGTGGTCCGGGCATGCTGGGAGTTGTAGTTTTGCAACATCTGGAGGTCCACAGTTTGGAGACCACTGGCATAGACCATGTTTGGCAAATAAGATATAGATGAAGAAAAATTAATGAAAGAGCCTATGAAAGAGTGAGGTTTCTGCAAACACCACCCTAAAAATGGGCATCCCCTGGTGGTCTCAGGGTTGGGGACAGATTTTGTCTTTTTTTTTTAATTGTATTTTGTATCTCAGTGCAGACATAATGTTATAAATGCTGTTCGGTCTCGCACATATGAGACGAGGGAATGTTACAAAGTGCATTATTAAAGTCAGCGTACTTTACCATATATGGGGACTAGTGTTGAGCGGCATATTCGAATTTGTGATATTTCGCGAATATATGGAAGAATATTAGTCATATATTCGCAAAATTCGCATGCTTTTTTTTTACTATGCGCCATAAAATTTGCATGCGCATTGACCATTAAATTCACATGCGCAATATCGTGTAATAAAAGAGCTAAAAGAAGGGAGGGATCAATATGGGTGAAAATTAGCATATGCGAATTTCCGGGCGCCTTGTTTACACCACAAGCTGGAAGCAGGGAGGGATGATCACTGGGATGTATACTGTGAAAAAAAAAGCAAATATTCATAATTGCGAATATTTAGCGCTTTATTCGCGATAAATATTCGCATTGCGAATATTCGCGCCCCAACACTAATGGGGACTACCAATATATTGTTATAAAAAATAAAAATAAAGTCTTTGGGCCCCATCAGGCACCTTGGTTTGTGACTGCTACTAGAGAAGAGCGAACTTACAGTAAATTCGATTCGTCACGAACTTCTCCGCTCGGCGGTTGCTTTTCCTGCATAAATTAGTTCAGCTTTCCGGTGCTCCCGTGGGCTGGAAAAGGTGGATACAGTCCTAGGAAAGAGTCGCCTAGGAATGTATCCACCTTTTCCAGCCCACGGGAGCACCGGAAAGCTGAACTAATTTATGCAGGAAAAAGCATCAACTGCCGAGCCGAGAAGTTCGCGACGAATCGAATTTACTGTAAGTTCGCTCATCTCTAACTGCTACCTTTGCACCCTTATTGTTACCCCCCCTATATAAGATCTCAGACCAGCCTATATGACCTGCAGTGTATCTACCTACCTTGTGGAGAACATATATGCTGCAGGTGGACGGCATATTACCAGCACACTACTATATAGTATATGGCTCACCAGATGACTTCAGTACAAATATGACAAATAAATCACCTTGCCCAGTAATATTTCCCAGCAGCGGAGAATGACATCAGCCGGCTATGAGTACTTTACATCCATTAGTGAAAAAGCCATAATGTGATATGCGGCTTCTTAAAGAGGATCTGTCTGCTCCCCCAACCTCATGTATTCTCCTTATTTTGGAGCATCGTTTCTTAGAAGTGTGTTGTTCCGTTCCTCTGTTATTCCTCCTGAAAATGCACGAATTAACTGACAACTGGGTGTTACCATTCCCACTTAGGGTGCGTTCACACGGAGTAAATCAAGAGCAATTCACGCCGAAAAATTTACGGGCGGAATTTTTTTTTAAATTTTCGCAGTGTGAACAGGACAGCGGAAAAACCATTCAAGCCAATGGGCAGAGGAGATGTGAATTCATTTGGAACGGAAAATTCAAGAGGAATTACTCGACCCCTAGACATCTTATCCCCTATCCAAAGGATAGGGGATAAGATGTCTGATCGCGGGGGTCCCGCCGCTGGGGACCCCCCGCAGTATAGCATGCGGCACCCACCTGTTTCTTGTCCGCCCCCTCCCATAAACTTGCATTGAGGGGACGGGGTGTGACGTCACACGGGGGCGGAGTCATGATATCACGGACTTCCGCTCCCGTGGTCGCGACCCAGACCCTCCAGCGCTTCCGGACAAGAAACAGGTGGGTGCCGCATGCTATACTACGGGGGTCCCCAGCGATCAGACATCTTATCCCCTATCCTTTGGATAAGGGATAAGATGTCTAGGGGTGGAGTAGCCCTTTAAGTCAATGAGGCTCAGTTGCAATACCAGACTTGGCCAAGAGTGGAGCTGTTTCTAACATCAGGAAACTCATTTAGTTTATCCTTGTTATCCTAAATTTCTGGCCTCCCTTGTGAACTGTGATCGATTATTACAATATTGCATGTAAAAGTGTGACTCTCCAGCAATCCTGGGTGAATATGTGTCATACATTGCAAAAAATCAGTGCTGATGCTTTCTGGGATGTTTAGACACCAGAATAGCAGAGCCTGTTAAGTGCAGTTAGAAGCCAAATCTGTCCCCTTTAAGTGGGAACCCCGACATACATACAGTACAGGAAGAAACGGCCCATGAGATCAGTGCGGTGATGTAGAACAGGCTGATATGCGAGATGCAGACTGCTAGAAACAGGTAAACCAGACGTAAACACAAATATATGGTAAGAGAAATCCAATAAAACCCATACATCTCATATAAAATGAAGAACAATGTTAGAACGGGCTCTTCCCGACTTGTTTCCAAACTTCATTGGCGCCTTTAATGGTTTCCCGCTTGACGCACTTCCAATAGCCTTGTAGTCCCTGCTGTTGTGGCACATGCTAGGAGAGAATAAAGGAAAATGTATCTATTAATTTAGTAATAACTAGTAATGAGAATTTTATTTGATCAGTTCATGTTACAACATAACATTACAATTCTCACTATAAATTCGTTTTACTTTTTTTTTATTTTTTTATTTTTTTAAGTTATTCCCTGACGAAGGGGCTCCTAATCCCTAAAAACACGTTGTGTTTTATTTTACAATAAAAGGCACTTGTGATTAATTTATCACTCTATGTCAAGTGGATTGGCGGGTTGGGCCATACAACCAGTAACTCTTCCTCCTCTCAGATCTGCTGTACTCCTAGGCTGGTATACTCCATTGGCGATACCCAGAAGGCCGCACTGTCTGCATTAGGCCTACAAAAGTGGTTGTGTCTCTTGCACAACCAAAAACAGTAAGCAGACCTCTGTTGGGGTGCTTCCAATACCTGCCTTTATTATTGTGCAGTATATACTGCTCTGCTTTTTTCTTTGCTTTCCAAGATATACTGAATTGCTGCAATTACATCATGTACAGTGTTTATGTGACGCCTTAAGCCTGGAATGCTAGTGGTGGTGAATTTAGTGGCAAAAGGTTTTTTTTTTCTTTTTTTGGGGGCTGGTTATATAGAAAGTAGTACATTTATTGGCAAAAGTTTTTGCCACATTTTTTGTTTCCGTTACAGTCTGTTTAATTTAGCTGTAAGCAAAAATGCTGTCAGCCATGTTATTGTGTACGCCAAAAAAAAATTAAAAAAAATTAATAAAAGATACATTATGGTAAGATTATATTTTTAGAATTTAAGCCGTTGGGAAACATATTATGCTGAATGGTGTCTGTTTATGTATCCAATTTTTTCCTATAAAACGTATACTTTAGAAGGACAGCAATAACGCTGTGTGGATGCACCTTTACTGCAAAGGTATGTGCACATAGCCTTAGAAAGCCATACTGGGTCTCTGCCGGCCACCATACGATGCCTCAATACTGTTTTATTATGGACTCTTAACAAAATGATCCTCTCTAGCTGGGTCACATAGACTTCTATGGGTGCCTTATTATCAAAGTTAGAATACAGTAGTGCCAAGAGGTCTTAGGATGGGCTCGTCTATAACACAAACTGGGATTCCTGTCTTAATCTATTAGGGCAGTGGTCTTCAAACTGTGGCCCTCCAGCTGTTGCAAAACTACAATTCTCAGCATGCCCGGACAGCCAACGACTGTCCGGGCATGCTGGGAGTTGTAGTTTTGCAACATCTGGAGGGCCACAGTTTGAAGACCACTGTATTAGGGGCTAGTTATCTTTGTTCCTAGTCCACCTTGAAATGTAGCCATTGAGAGCCATCACTTGAGCATCAGCACCATGGTAAAACTATGATCCACCATAAACTCTGTATACACGGAGCTAAAGCAAAAATATGTATTCAGCACCAATAACAAAAAGGAAACAATTGGTCCTTTCCCCTCAAACATTCTCTGATCTACTGCACACCCTAATGGTCTATAGTTCAAAAACAGGTAAGAAAAAATAATGTCTGATGTAGCTTGAGAGATGTGCCTGTCCCTGGAACTGCAGATCCTGGTCCTGACAAAGACCAGGTTGACAAAGGGCCCTGCACAGGTGTCGGGTATATTTTTATTAATTTTATTTTCTTTAAAGGGGTACTCCACCTCTAGACATCTTATCCCCTATCCATAGGATAGGGGATAAGATGTCTGATCGCGGGGGTCCCGCCGCTGGGGACCCCCGCAATATAGCACTCAGCACCCACCTGTTACTGCTCCGGAAGCGCTAGCGGGTCTGGGTCCCGACCACCCGAACGGAAGTTCATGACGTCGCGACTCCGCCCCCGTGTGACGTCACGCCCCGTCCCCTCAATGCAAGTCTATGGGAGGGGGCGTGACGGCAGTCACGCCCCCTCCCATAGACTTGCATTGAGGGGACGGGGCGTGACGTCACACTGGGGGCGGAGTCGTGACATCACGGACCCTCTAGCGCTTCAGTAGCAAAAACAGGTGGGTGCCGCATGCTATATTGCGGGGGTCCCCTGCGGCGGGACCCCCGCGATCAGACATCTTATCCCCTATCCTTTGGATAGGGGGATAAGATGTCTAGGGGTGGAGTACACCTTTAAGGCTTGGATGCTGTCAGTCCTAAATTTTTTGCCAGATTTAGGGCATTGCCAGCTCGCGGACATTGCTTTGGATGCCTTTGAATCTGTCAGTAAAGAACCAGTTTTGGCGCCATAGTGGCTTTTTTTATGTGGACGCTGCTGTTTTTTCTTACCTTCAATCCTCTATGGAGCCTGTTCTTCAGGACACCCAAAAACTCTCCGTGGCTTAAACAGTTGTCTCCATCTAAATCAAAGATCTTGAAGACTGTATCCAAAACATTTTCTGATAATTCTTCTCCTGTTGCCACTTTCACCGCTCGCTTGAATTCAGCTGGAAAGTAATAAGAAAAAAATATAATGATATAAAACACAACCAACTCTCAGCCTCCACTGTCCAAACACAATTAACCCATTACACGTACATCTTACAAAGCTGCAAATATCGTCAGGACCCGGAATATCGTGTATGGAGCTGTCCCTACTTTCCCTGATGACAAATGCCAAGGGAAAAAAAGGGTGAAACATGTTGGATTGTAACATGCCTGAATCTCTGTTCCCACAGATTAGCTGCTGCCATAGATAAGTGGTAGCGGCCTATCCCAATTTCTCCACTAGAAAATAAGTGCATGGTCGACAAAGTAGAGGGGTTTATCTATGAGGCTGTCAGAAGGAATAGCTTTCAACCAAACAAGCATTCAGCTGACAGCTACTGAAGGTCAATGGCCAGATTAATGTACTTATTATTTGGTGCTTGACATTAAAATGGTCTTCAGCCAGTTAAGGCCATGCTCACACACCGCAAGAAAACAAACAATGGGTGTATTTTATTTATAGCAATTTTTGCAAATGATTACGGTAAACAAATGGCTGCAAAAAATACTGTAAACATATACACGTTGGCTGCCCAGGCATGCTGGGAGTTGTAGTTTTGCAACATCTGGAGGCCCACAGTTTAGAAGACCACTGGCCCAAAAGGTATGTTTTAAAGGGGTAATCCACTGGAAAAAAATTTTTTTTTTAAATCAACTGGTGCCAGAAAGTTAAACAGATTTGTAAATTACTTCTATTAAAAAATCTTAATCCTTCCGGTACTTATCAGCTGCTGTATGATCCACAGGAAGTTCTGTTTTTTTGTTAAATTTCCTTTCTGTCTGACCACAGTGCTCTCTGCTGACACCTCTTTCCATTTTAGGAACTGTCCAGAGCAGGATAGGTTTTCTATGGGGATTTGCTCCTACTCTGGACAGTTCCTAAAATGTACAGAGGTGTCAGCAGAGCGCACTGTGGTCAGACAGAAAGGAAATTTAAAAAAAGAACAGAACTTCCTGTGGATCATACAGCAGCTGATAAGTACTGGAAGGATTAAGATTTTTTTAATAGAAATAATTTACAAATCTGTTTTACTTTCTGGTACCAGTTGATTTGAAAAAAAAAAAAAAAATCCCAGTGTGCATGGTAACATCAGGCAGTGTGTTTAAACTACTAATTTAAGAGATAGAACCGAAAGCTGAGCACTATATAGTGATACCGATGGCGCCTATACTGTATGAAAGGAAATAAATCTCATGAGTTAGTTGCTACCATCTATTATATGTAGTCATCAGAGCACAATAAATCATTAACGGTTTGTGACATACAACTTTATGTGGCTAAGGAAACAAGTTTGGAAATTGATTTATAATTTATTTATTTTTTGCAAATACCGTATTTATCGGCATATAACACGCATTTTTAAAACTAAAATTTAAGGCAAAAAGCCTGCCTGCGGGTTATACACCGATAAGTCTTCTGGTCACTGATTTAAAGCGGCCGCGGCCACTTTAAATTAGTGACCAGCGGTGTCTCCTCCCCGCTCTGCTTTTAATTTTTCTTACCTCCTCCCTCCCTCATCATTCCCTCCTTTCCCAATGCTTTTAATAGTTTTTTTTTATTTTTCTTACCTGGCTGTGCTTCAGCAGGCCAGGTCAGACGGGGGGTCTTGCGGGCTGCGGTCAGTGAAGCAGATGAATGATGTCCTCTGCTGGTTTCTCTGCGCGGCATCAGAGACGTCAGTTTTGATTTCCTGCAGTCGCCACACTCCAAACTCTGACTAGCAACAGCTGCAGGAAATGAAAAGTGACGTCCCTGATGCCGTGCAGAGGAGCCGGGAGAGGACGTCATTCATCTGCTTCACTGACTGCAGCCCACAAGACACCCCACCTGACCTGACCTGCCGAAGCGCAGCCAGGTAAGGAAAATAAAAAAAAACTATGAAAAGCAGGGAAAAGGGGGAATGATGAGGGAAGGGAAGAATAACATAGGAGGAACATGATGGGGGGATGATGAGACAGGCAGAAATGATGAGGGCGGGAATGATGGGGGGGGATGATGAGACAGGGGGAAATTATGGTGGGGGGGGAGGCACTAAAGGCTTAATGTCTGTATGGCTAGTGGTGGTCTATGACGGGGAAATGATGAGACATGGGGGGGGGTGGCGATGAGACATGGGGGGGGGGTGGCGATGAGACATGGGGGGGGTGGCGATGAGACATGGGGGGGGTGGCGATGAGACATGGGGGGGGTGGCGATGAGACATGGGGGGGTGGCGATGAGACATGGGGGGGTGGCGATGAGACATGGGGGGTGGCGATGAGACATGGGGGGTGGCGATGAGACATGGGGGGTGGATGGCGATGAGACATGGGGGGTGGATGGCGATGAGACATGGGGGGATGATGATGATGAGACATGGGGGGGATGATGATGAGACATGGGGGGGATGATGATGAGACATGGGGGGGATGATGATGAGACATGGGGGGGATGATGATGAGACATGGGGGGGATGATGATGAGACATGGGGGGGATGATGATGAGACATGGGGGGGATGATGATGAGACATGGGGGGGATGATGATGAGACATGGGGGGGATGATGATGAGACATGGGGGGGATGATGATGAGACATGGGGGGGATGATGATGAGACATGGGGGGGATGATGAGGAGACACGGGGGGGATGATGATGAGACATGGGGGGGATGATGATGAGACACGGGGGGATGATGATGAGACACGGGGGGGATGATGATGAGACATGGGGGGATGATGATGATGAGACATGGGGGGATGATGATGAGACATGGGGGGATGATGATGAGACATGGGGGGATGATGATGAGACATGGGGGGATGATGATGAGACATGGGGGGATGATGATGAGACATGGGGGGATGATGATGAGACATGGGGGGATGATGAGACATGGGGGGATGATGATGAGACATGGGGGGATGATGATGAGACATGGGGGGATGATGATGAGACATGGGGGGATGATGATGAGACATGGGGGGATGATGATGAGACATGGGGGGATGATGATGAGACATGGGGGGATGATGATGAGACATGGGGGGAGGCGATGAGAGGGGTAAATGTGGCACAGGGACTGATAGAAGGGAATGAATGATGTGGCACTGGAGGGGACAGGACCAAACTGAGGAGCAGAAGAAATCAAAGTTGGGGGGGATGATGTGGCCTTTAGTCCAAGTCATTTATTTTACATTTCATTTTTTTAACTGAAATTTCCCTGTTAAAATGGGGGTGCGTGTTATACACCAGTGCGTGTTATACACCGATAAATACAGTATATGTTTTTACTTTTAAGAAGAAGAATAAAGAGAAAGTTGCTTGACAAATATTTCCTTTTGGGTTATATTCACTTGGATCTGCCACAGGTTGTGTCCGTGCACCAAGTCTCTATGTTGGGTCGGTGAGTTATACACTATGCTGGTTGGGGTTATTTTTATTGTTCATACATGGAGCAGCTCTACATAACAGTACCCAACTCTATGATGTTCATAGGACAGTGATTCCCAACCAGGGTGCCTCCAGCTATTGCAAAACTACAACTCTCAGCATGCTGGGTGTTGTAGTTTTGCAACAGCTGGAGGCACCCTGGTTGAGAAACACTGCCAGAGACTAAAATTAAGTGAATGAGTCAACTGGTGCCAGAACATTATACTGATTTATTAATTACTCTTATTTAAAAATCTTAATCCTTCCAGTACTTATCAGCTGCTGTATGCTGCAGGGGAAGTTGTGTAGTTCTTTCTAGTCTGACCAACATGCTGGGAGTTGTAGTTTTGCACTGAGACATTGCTAAAAATCCTGATGATTCTATATGGGGCTGAGGTGGATGTCTATTGGCTCAGACACCGCAACTACAAAAACCAAAAAGGAGACCACGCCAACACAGCAGTTACAGTAAGACACCAGTTAAATCAATGGTACTTTACTAAAAGTGCTGTACAGGCCTTTTATGTAGCGTTCTGACACTTACCCAACTTCACCGCTTTGTTTGCCATGCTGAACATTTTCATAGTGATAGAGAAATCTTCCAGATTGTTCATGAAATGATAGAACCTCTTAAATTCCTCCAAGCTGATACTCTGTAAATCCAAACGACACAAACCAATATCAGTGAGAAAAAAGATCCATAGTCACAAGACTCCATCCGCAATATTTGTTACCCTGCTAAACATTAGGGAAACTGTTCAGTCTATCCTCATGGGCAGCAGGGGCAAAAAGGACCACTGAATAAGGCATTGTAATTCTAATGAGGTTCAGAAGATGTTCTTGGTAAACATCAAAGTTTAGGTCTTTGTTAGCTAAAGCAGATACAATAACGCATTTCAGGGTTATTCACCCCTTCAGACTGGAACCTGATGAAGAGGTAAATGGTCCCGAAACATGTTAATGATGTATCTTCTTTTTGAGGTTTAACAAGAACCTCATTGGACTTGCAGTGCTTCATTGGATTCCTTTTTGTCGATATTGCCATTAAAGGGGTACTCCGGTGCAAAACATCTTATCCCCAACAAAAGGATAGGTGATAAGATGTTAGATTGCAGGGATCCCATCGCTGGGCACCTCCGCGATCTCCGGGCCGGCAGCAGAAGCGTCAGGAACACGGGAGCGTGTAGCTCCCATGTTTGTCACGCCACACCTCCTCCGTTCATGTCCAGTATGTAGCAGTCATGCCTGCTCCCATAGACCTGTAGTGGCTGTGGCTGTAGTCGCCAGTCATCCGGCACGGAGTGGAGTTTGCTCCGTGCACAGATGACCAGGGTGCTGGGGGTACCCAGTGGCGGGATCCCCGCGATCTAACATCTTATCCCCTATCCTTTTTATAGAGGATGTTTTGCGCTGGAGTATCCCTTTAAATTCACTACAGGACACGTTTTCAAAGACCCCTAGAATGAGCAGCATATTAAAATCTCTAGTAACCGTAAATCGGGGTCATATGCATGTTTTAACACGCTCCAAGGGAGTTTACAGCGTGTCAAACTATATCCCTTGCCAGAGGGTGTTCACCACTGGGGTAGCACACAATGGCGCCATCATCTGGCCTTTCTATCTCTTCCCATATAGCAATCCATGATCAGGCTTCTCTCCACATGATCTGCCTCCAGCCTTAAAGGGGTACTCCGGTGGAAAACATTTTTTTTTTTTTTTTATTAACTGGTGCAAGAAAGCTAAACAGATTTGTAAATTACTTCTATTAAAAAATCTTAATCCTTTTTTAATAGAAGTAATTTACAAATCTGTTTAACTTTCTGGCACCAGTTCATTAAAAAAAAAAAGTTTTCCACTGGAGTACCCCTTTAAAGGGGCAGTCCAGTGGAAAACAATTTACAAATCTGTTTAACTTTCTGGCACCAGTTGATTTAAAAAAATGATGTCTATTTAAAAATCTTAAAAGGGTTCTCCGGTGAAAAACAATAAAAAAATATATATATTTTTAAATATACTGGTGCCAGAACGTTAAACAGATTTGTAAATTACTTTTATTTGAAAACCTTTATCCTTCCAGTACTTAGCTGCTGTATTCTCCAGAGGAAGTTCTTTTCTTTTTGAATTTATTTTCTGTCTGACCACAGTGCTCTCTGCTGACACCTTTGTCCATGTCAGGAACTGTCCAGAGCAGGATAGGTTTGCTATGGGAATTTGCTCCTGCTCTGGACAGTTCTTGACATGGACAGAGGTGTCAGCAGAGAGCACTGTGGTCAGACTGGAAAGAAATGTAAAAAGAAAATAATTTCCTCTGTAGTATACAGCTGCTGATAAGTACTGGAAGGGTTAAGACTGTAATTTACAAATCTGTATAACTTTCTGGAGCCAGATGATACACCCTCAAGGGGTTTATTTCAAGAGAAAAAGGCATCCCCTTTTCACAGGATGGGTGATAACTAGCCGACCAAAAGAATGGAGATTAATGTCCTCTGAATGCAGCAGCAGCATGCAACCTCGGCCACCACTCCATTCGCTGTCTATAGGACTTCCAATCATAGCCAAGTCCAGCACTTTGCAATGTATTCCAACCATGGTGTCTCTTGCAACTCCTGGCGGCCCCCTGGTTGGGAAACGCTGCTATAGACAGTGAATTGACAGCCAGCCATGTGCACTGCCACTCCATCCACTCAGGAGACAACTGAGCATCAAGGGATCAAAGGGGTACTCTTTTAACGGAGAACCCTTTTAAGATTTTTAAATAGACATCATTTTTTTAAATCAACTGGTGCCAGAAAGTTAAACAGATTTGTAAATTGTTTTCCACTGGACTGCCCCTTTAAAGGGGTACTCCGGTGAAAAACTTTTCTTTTTTTAAAGCAACTGGTGCCAGAAAGTTAAACAGATTTGTAAATTACTTCTATTAAAAAATCTTAATCCTTCCTGTACTTATTAGCTGCTGAATACTACAGCGGAAATTATTTTCTTTTTGAAACACAGAGCTGTCTGCTGACATCATGAGCACAGTGCTCTCTGCTGACATCTCTGTCCATTTTAGGAACTGTCCAGAACAGCATATGTTTGCTATGGGGATTTCCTTTTCCTCTGGCAGTTCCTAAAATGGACAGAGATGTCAGCAGAGAGCACTGTGCTCATGATGTCAGCAGACAGCTCTGTGTTTCTAACGGAAAAGAATTTCCACTGTAGTATTCAGCAGCTAATAAGTACAGGAAGGATTAAGATTTTTTTAATAGAAGTAATTTACAAATCTGTTTAACTTTCTGGCACCAGTTGATTTAAAAAGAAAAAAGTTTTTCACTGGAGTACCCCTTTAAATCTACGTCTATACAGGGGATTGGAGCTCTGGCCATTATATATATATATATATATATATATAAAACCCAGTCTCCATCTAGGATGTAAACAGTATTCAGGAGTGGATGTTGACTTCAGGCTATAGGAGGACCAACTCAGCTGCACTCACTTCTCCTGGAGGGATCCTGGTTTTCACATTATGCCAGTAGATGTCATTGTCCTCCTCATCTGTGAAGAAAAGGAGCCATTCCGCAAAGTCCTCCTTCCTCATGAAGTCCAAACCCTTTGAGAACTGAGCGAATTCCATTTCTTGAACCTCTGTCTGGAGGTTTTCGATAAACCTGAAATAACAAAAAGCAAGAATTGCTGCTTCTTCGTGCAGGGTCACAGTAATCCCGGGTGCAATGTAGAAAGTAACTATCCTTTACATTCAGCTCAATTGCAGTGTTTCCCAACCGGGGTGCCTCCAGCTGTTGCAAAACTACAACTCCCAGCATGCCCGGACAGCCGAAGGCTGTCCGGGCATGCTGGGAG
This sequence comes from Hyla sarda, assembly GCF_029499605.1. Taxonomy (NCBI): domain Eukaryota; kingdom Metazoa; phylum Chordata; class Amphibia; order Anura; family Hylidae; genus Hyla; species Hyla sarda. The sequence continues at coordinate 48,118,286 of NC_079190.1, forward strand.
TTGTAGTTTTGAAACAGCTGGAGGCACCCTGGTTGGGAGACATTGCTAAATATTTTAAGCACAGAACATCAATAGAGGTTTATTCCCAGGGGTTGTATATAGTCATAAACTTGCAGCCAATGTCCCCCTTAGGTACATGAATAGAAGAGAACTCATTCTGAAGACCCACGCTTCCCATACATTCATATGTAGGTTTTATAAATAGGATGTTCATTCCAGAATATACGCCAGTAAGCTGCCCTACTGTGCACAGGGCTTTACCTATGTAGACCCCATGTCAGGTATTGTCCCCACACCAGGCCTTGCAATAGGCAAAACACTGGGATAGATTTTGCCAATCGTGTTCCATGTAAGGCTGGGTTCACATCACGTTTTTCCCAATACGGGACCCGTATCTCAGCCATATGCCGCCCGTATGTAATTCATTTCAATGAGCCGACCGGAGTGAAACGCCGACTCCGGTCGGCTCATTTTTGCCCCGTATGCGGTTTTCCCATAGCACCTAAAATCGTGGTCGACTACGATTTTAGGTCCGGTAAAAAACTGCATACGGGGCAAAAATGAGCCGACCGGAGTCGGCGTTTCACTCCGGTCGGCTCATTGAAATGAATTACATACGGGCGGCATATGGCTGAGATACGGGAGCACAAGGTTTTACTCCCCCCCCACTGTATGCGGTCCCGTATTGGGAAAAACGTGATGTGAAGCCGACTGTTAGGCTGGGTTCACACCACGTTTTTTGCCATACTGTTTTCAATCAGTTTAACTAAAGAAAACCGTATGGCAAAAAAAACCGGATGGAACAGTATGGGAAGAGTCAACCGTATGCGTTTTTAAACCGTATGTTTTTAAAATAGCATACAGTTCCGTCTGTTTAAAAAAAAAAAAAAAAAAAAAACGTTTTTTAAATTTTTTTCCATTTTTAATGGCAGGGGTGTTGGGTGGGGACTTTAGGATGCAAATGCGCAAGTGCAAAGTAAAAACCGTATACTGTATCCCGTATGGAACCGTATACATGTGCGTTTCCCATTGACGTCCATGTTAAAAAAGAAAAAATGTATGCGGTTGCATTACGGTTTTTTAACCGGAGTCAAAACCATGGTTGACCATGTTTTTGTCTCTGGTTTAAAAAACGTACTGCAACCGCATACTTTTTTTTGTATAACATGGACGTCAATGGGAAACGCACATGTACAGTATATGGAACATACGGGAAACAGTATACGTTTTTTACTTTGCACATGTGCATTGGCATCCTAAAGTCCCCACCCAACACCCCTCCCATAAAAAATTGACAACATTTTCAAAAACGTATGTTCTTTTTTAATTTTTATAAAAACAGACAAAACCTTATGCACTTTTAAAAACAGTATACGGTTTACATTTTCCCATACTGTTCCATCCGTTTTTTTGCCATAAGGTTTTCTTTAGAAAAACTGATTGAAAAGAGCATGGCAAAAATGTGGTGTGAACAACGCCTGAGGCGGGATTCACACTGCATAAAATTCGGAGCATATATTTTAATTTACAAGAATTGCAGTCACAGAAACAAATTGCAGCCGCATTTTGCGGGATATATAATAAACTATGAGCAGAAAAATTTACATTGTGTGAACGCAGCCCAAGTCTCAAGAACATGAGTTGAAGGGTAAACTGAATAGAGACTGCAGGAAGGAGCACGAAGAATTTTTAACTTTTGGCTGTGAATGGCAAAGAAACAACTCGTAACTAAAAAGTACAAGGAAGAATTAACACAACTTTTTATATGTTGCTAAAATCTCTATCTGTCACTAGAGGGTGCTAAAGTACCATCCTTAAACTTATAAGAAAAACGGGCAAAATAGGTGCAAAATATTCACCATTGAGCATCTGGTAAGAGTAAGTGCAATATCGAACATACAGAGACTACTGCTGTTTAGGAAGTTAACCATGAGTAGTGCATCCCCCCCTTGTACTCCGGTGGAAAACTTTTTTTTAATTTTTATAAACTGATGCCAGAAAGTTAAACAGATTTGTAAATTACTTCTATTAAAAAATCTTAATCCTTCCAGTAGCTGCTGAATACTACAGAGGAAATTCTTTTCACTTTGGAACACAAAGCTCTCTGCTGACATCACGAGCACAGTGCTCTCTGCTGACATCTCTGTCCATTTTAAGAACGGTCCAGAGTAGGAGAAAATCCCCATAGCAAACATATGCTGCTCTGGACAGTTCCTAAAATGGACAGAGATGTCAGCAGAGAGCACTGTGCTTGTGATTCAGCAGAGAGCACTGTGTTTCAAAAATAATTTCCTCTGTAATATTCAGCAGCTAATAAGTACTGGAAGGATTAAGATTTTTTTTAATAGAAGTCATTTACAAATCTGTTTAAGTTTCTGGCACCAGTTGATTTAAAAAAAAAGAAAGAAAAGTTTGCCACCGGAGTTCCCCTTTAAAGGGGTACTCCAGAGAAAAAAAAGGTTTTCAAATCAACTGACGCTAGAAAGTTATACCGATTAGTAAATTACTTCTATATAAAAATCTTAACACTTCCTGTACTTATCAGCTGCTGTATTATCCACATAAAGTTCGCTCTTTCCAGTCTGACCACAGTGCTCTCTGCTGACACCTCTGTCCATGTTGGGAACTGCCCAGAGCAGGAGCAAATCCACATAGCAAACCTCCCCTGCTCTGGACAGTTCCTGACATGGACAGAGGTGGCAGCAGAGAGCACTGTGGTCAGACAGAAAAGAACTGGTTAAGAGCAAGCAAGGACTATATGTTATAAAATGTTAAAGGGGTACTCCACCCCTAGACATCTTATCCCCTATCCAAAGGATAAGGGATAAGATGTCTGATCAAAGGGTCCCGCCACTGGGAATGCCAGGTGCAGGCGTTGTGATGCCATGGCCACGCCCCCTCATGACATCATGGCCACACCGCCTCAATGCAAGCATATGGGATATGGGAGGGGGTGTGGCGCATGAGGTCTAGCATTGTCTTGCATTAGGAGGAACCCAGGGCCAACCGCATCAGCATATGGTCTCACAAGGGGTCTGAGGATCTCATCTCGGTACCTAATTGCAGTTTATCTCTTGTAAGCACATGGAGGGCTGTGCGGCCCCCAAAGAAATGCCACCCCACACCATTACTGACCCACTGCCAAACTGGTCATGCTGGAGGATGTTGCAGGCAGCAGAACATTCTCCACGGCGTCTCCAGACTCTGTCACGTCTGTCACATGTGCTCAGTGTGAACCTGCTTTCATCTGTGAAGAGCACAGGGCGCCAGTGGTGAATTTGCCAATCTTGGTGTTCTCTGGCAAATGCCAAACATTCTGGACAGTGTTGGGCTGTAAGCACAACCCCCATCTGTGGACATCAGGCCCTCATACCACCCTCATGGAGTCTGTTTCTGACCGTTTGAGTGGACGCATGCACATTTGTGGCCTGCTGGAGGTCATTTTGAAGGACTCTGGCAGTGCTCCTCCTGTTTCTCCTTGCACAAAGGCGGAGGTAGTGGTCCTGCTGCTAGGTTGTTGCCCTCGTCCACGGCCTCGTCCATGTCCCCTGATGTACTGGCCTGTCTCCTGGTAGCGCCTCCATGCTCTGGACACTACGCTGACAGACACAGCAAATCTTCTTGCCACAGCTCTCATTGATGTGCGATCCTGGATGAGCTGCACTACCTGAGCCACTTGTGTGGGTTGTAGACTCCGTCTCATGCAACCACTAGAGTGAAAGCACCGCCAGCATTCAAAAGTGACCAAAACATCAGCCAGGAAGCATAGGAACTGAGAAGTGTTCTGTGGTCACCACCTGCAGAACCACTCCTTTATTGGGGGTGTCTTGCTAATTGCCTATAATTTCCACCTGTTGTCTGTTCCATTTGCACAACAGCATGTGAAATTGATTGTCAATCAGTGTTGCTTCCTGAGTGGACAGTGTGATTTCACAGAAGTGTCATTGACTTGGAGTTACATTGTGTTGCTTAAGTGTTCCCTTTATTTTTTTTTTAGCAGTGTGCAAAAAGAGACAGAATAAGATGACATAGTACAAGCAAAACAGGGATACAATAAAAAGGGAGAAATAAACAATTAACACATTTCTTTTAACACAATTACTTTTATTTAAAAATCTTAGTCCTTTCAGTACTTATCAGCTGCTGTATGCTCCAGAGGAAGTTGTATATTTTTTCTGCCTGACCACAGTGCTCTCTGCTGACACCTCTGTCCATGTCAGGAGCTGTCCAGAGTAGGAGCAAATTCCCATAGCAAACATCTCCTGCTCTGGACAGTTCCTGACATGGACAGAGGTGTCGGCAGAGAGCACTGTGGTCAGACTGAAAAGAACAACTCAACTTCCTCTGGAGTATTCAGCAGCTGATAAGTACTGGAAGGATTACGTTTTTTTTAATAGAAGTAATTTACAAATCTGTTCAACTTTTTGGCACCAGTTGATTAAAAAATGTTTTTTTCCACCGAAGTACCCAAAATAACCTTATTACATGACTGGGCCGATCACTGGATTGTTTGTGTGGCCCTTAGCTTTATTATTGTTGGCCGCACATACCCTGTGAACACTGATTTTATTGGCCACACCACAGACGCGATCAGCTGATCAACAAGCTTTTTCTCATTCGATGGCTGATTATCTGTAACAAATGTTCCTATGAACATTCATCAGATCTAAAGCCAAAATGAGATCACAGCGCTGCCCTGAGGCACCTTTGGTATTATGCTTGGTGCAGTTATAAATTTATGGCACCTACTGTTTTTACCCCTTAAGGACATGCACCGTAAATGTACGGCGCTGCTAAGAGGTACTTAGGGCACAGCGCCATACAATTGCGGCACAACTTTCCTGGATCACCGCGCAGGCAGCGGTGAATGGCGGCGGGGAGGACCGGCGGCAGCTGCTGCCTTGTAGTTCCACAGCTACAACTCCCAGCATGCCCAGACAGCCAAAGGCTGTCTGGGCATGCTGGGAGTTGTAGTTTTGCAACATCTTGGAGGGCTACAGTGTGGACACCACTGAATAGTGGTCCCCAAACTGTGTACTTCCAGATGTTGCAAAACTACAACTCCCAGCATGCCCAGACAGACCAGGCATGCTGAGCATTGTAGTTCTTAAACATCTGGAATATCTGTAAGGGCACAGTTTGGAGACCACTATACAGTGATGTCCAAACTGTAGCCATCCAGATGTTGCAAAACTACAACTCTCAGCATGCCCAGACAGTCCAGGCATGCTGAGCGTTGTAGTTAGGCAACATCTGAAGGGCCAGATGATGCAGAACTATAACTCCCAGCATGCCTGGGCTGTCTGGGCATGCTTGGAGTTAAAGTTTTGCAACATCTGTAGGGCCACAGTTTGGCGACCACTACACAGTGGTCTTCAAACTGTTCTCCTCCAGTTGTTGCAAAACTCCAACTCCCAGCATGCCCTTCAGCTGTTCGGGCATGCTGGGAGTTGTAGTTTTGCAACAACTGGTGGCACACTGGTTGGGAAACACTGTCTGTTTCCTAACTATGTGTTTCCCAAACCAGTGTGCCTCCAGCTGTTGTAAAACTACAACTCCCAGCATGCACTGACAGACGATGCATGCTGGGAGTTGTAGTTTTTCAACAGCTGGAGGTACACTGGTGCGGAAACACTGTCGTAGTCTGTTACCTAACTCAGTGTTTCCCAACCAGTGTCCCTACAGCTGGTGCATAACTACAACTCCCAGCATGCACAGTCTTTCAGTGCATGCTGGGAGTTGTAGTTTTGCAACAGCTGAAGGTTTGCCCAACCCCCCAAGTGAATGTACAGGGTACACTCACACAGGCAGAGGTTTCCCCTGGGTTAAGTATGAGCTGCCAGCGGGAAACTCGCTGTAAACCCCCACCCATATGTATGTACCCTAAAAACACTACACCTACACAAAACAAAGTGTAAAAAAACACTACATATACACACACTCTAACGCTGCCCCCTCCCCAAATAAAAATTAAAAACATCTCCTACGACACAGTTTCCAAAATGGAGCCTCCAGCTGTTGCAAAATAACTCCCAGTATTGCCGGACAGCCATTGACTGTCCAGGCATGCTGGGAGTCTTGCAGCAGATGGGGGCACACTGTTTGGGGAACACTGCCTTACAGTATTTTTGGTGGAGGAGGCAAGCACCATGCTTGCATCTTTGTCCGTCCCTATGCAAATCCCTAGGTTAGGTCTCAAATGTGCATGGCGCTCTCTCACTCCGGAGCCCTGTCGTATTTCAAGGAAACTGTTTATGGCCACATATAGGGTATTTCCGTACTGGGGAGAAATTGCGCTACAAATTTTGGGGGGGCTTTTTCTCCTTTTACCTCTTATGAAAAGGTAATGTTGGGGACTACACCAGCATGTTAGTGTAAAAAAAAATTTGTGTAAAATGCAAAAATTAGTGTTGCCCCATTCTTTTCATTTTCACAAGGGAAAAAAGAAAAAAAAAGCCCCCCAAAATGTGTAACCCCATAAAAACATACCCCATATGTGGATGTAAAGTGCTCTGCAGGCGAACTACAATGCTCAGAAGAGAAGGAGCGCCATTAGGCTTTTGGAGTGAAAATTTGTCCGGAATTGAAGGCCAAGTGTGTTTACAAAGCCTCCATGGTGCCAGAACAATGGACCCCCCCACGTGACCACATTTTGGAAACTACACCCCTCACTTAATAGTGTAATAAGGGGTACAGTGAGCATTTACGCCCCACAGGTATCTGACAGTAATTTTTCATTTGCACAGCCTACTGTTCCAAAGATCTGTCAAACGCCAGTGGGGCGTAAATGCTCACTGCACCCCTTATTAAATTCTGTGAGGGGTGTAGTTTACAAAATGGGGTCAAATATGGGGGGGGGGGGGGTCCACTGTTCTGGCACTATGTGGGCTTTGTAAACACACGCGTCCTTCAATTCCAGACACATTTTCTCTCCAAAAGCCTAATGGCGCTCCTCTTCTGAGCACTGTAGTGTGCCCGCAGAGCACTTTACATCCACATATGGTGTATGTTCTTACTCAGAAGAAATGGGGTTACACATATTGAGGGCCATTTTCTCTTATTACCCCTTGTAAAAATGTAAAAATTGGGGGGAAATTTTTTTAATGAAAAGTCATCAAACACCTGTGTGGTGTAGAGGCTCACTGTACCCCTTGTTTTGTTCCTTGAGGGGTGTAGTTTCCAAAATAGTGTGCCATGTGTTTTTTTTTTTGCTGTTCTGGCACCATAGGGGCTTCCCAATTGTGACATGCCCCCCAAAAACCAATTCAGCCAAATTTGCTTTCCAAAAGCCAAATGTGACTCCTTCTCTTCTGAGCATTGTAGTGCACCCGCAGTGCACTTGACTTCCACACATGGGGTATTTCCATACTCAGAAGAAATGGGGTTACAAATTTTGGGGGGCATTTTCTCCTATTACCCCTTGTAAAATGTAAAATTTGGGGAAAAACCAGCATTTTTGTGAAAAAAAAAAATTCATTTACACAACCAACTTTAACGAAAAGTCGTCAAACACCTGTGGGGTGTTAAGAGTCACTGTACCCCTTGTTACATTTCTTGAAGGGGGGAGGTTCCAAAATAGTATTCCATGTGTTTTTTTTTTCTGTTCTGGCACCAAAGGGGCTTCCTAAATGTGACATACCCCCCAAAAACCATTTCAGCAAAATCCACTCTTCAAAATCCCATTGTTGCTCCTTCCCTTCTGAGCCCTCTACTGCGCCCGCAGAACACTTTACATTCACATATGAGGTATTTCCTTACTTGAGAGAAATTGGATTACACATTTTGGGGGGATTTCTCTCTTTTTACCCCTTGTAAAAATTAAAAAAATGGCTCTACAAGAACATGCGCGTGTAAAAAAAAAAAGAAGATTTAGAATTTTCTCCTTCACTTTGCTGCTATCCGTGTGAAACACCTAAAGGGTTAAACTTTCTGAATGTCATTTTGAATACTTTGAGGGGTGCAGTTCCTATAATGGGGTCATTTATGGGGTATTTCTCGCAGAAAGGCCCCTCAAATCCACTTCCAACTTAACTGGTCCCTAAAAAATTCTGATTTTGAATTTTTCATGAAAATTTCGAAAATTGCTGCTATACTTTGGAGCCCTCTAATGTCTTCAAAAAGTAAAAACATGTCAACTTTATGATGCAAACAAAGTAGACATATTGTATTACTGAATCAATATATAATTTATTTGGAATGTCCATTTTCCTTACAAGCAGAGAGCTTCAAAGTTAGAAAAATGCTAAATTTTCATGACATTTTGGGATTTTTCACCAAGAAAGGATGCAAGTAATGACGAAAATTTACCACTATGTTACAGTTGAATATGTCAAGAAAAAATCTCGGTATCAGAATAAAAGGTAAAAGCATCCCAGAGTTATTAATGCATAAAGTGACAGTGGTCACAATTGCAAAAAGGGCTGAGTCCTTAAAGCGTACCCGTCAGATCCAACAAAAAAAACATTTTTTTTTTAAATATATCACTCAGTACCTAATCCTGACCATGTGCATCTAATTTTTATGTGTCTAGCACCTCTCAAAGGGAGGGGGCGTGGCCTCACTGTGCAGGTCTCCGCCCCCTCCCTCAGTATGCTGTCTGCTCACATCTCCCCTAGAATTACCAAAACTACAACTCCCAGCTTGTCCTCACTGACAGTAGCGGGACACAAGCTGACAGTGGGAGGATTTTTTCCTGCACTCACAGCTGTCAATCAAGGAAGTGTCCATGACATAAGTAATGATTCATGGACACAGCAGGACTAGTATGTGTCCAAGCAGGCGGGGGGGGGGGGGCAGTTGTTTGACAGGCTTTTTCAGTAATTTTCTAATGAAAGCAATTGCAAAACCTATTGGTTTTGCATGCTGTACAACATATCAAAAGTTTTTATATCTGACAGCGCCCATTTAAGGTGAAAATGAGTCCCTAAGGGGTTAAACATAATTTTTTGTTCCCCTGGAATACTCCTTTAAGAGCAATATACAGATGTGTCAGCTTTGCTTAATCTGGGACAACCAGCGTGTGACCTAACAGTACAATCTGTGCAATAACACAAAGGGAATGCCATGAAATCTAATATAATAGCAGAGGAATTACAGACCGCTTTATGAAGAATGTTGGTTACCATTGCCTGCCATTCTATGAATAATGAGAGGTGACAGAGTAAAATATTTCTTCAATAAGACTAAACCTGGCTGGCACCCATAAGAATATGGGCGCTATGTACAGAGCCCTGGAATGGAGCAGTTGATTAAATGAATTATTCATGGCGGCCCCCACATTGAGGATATGTTCCTGATAAGCCCGGCTCTCGCCCTTGTATGACATGAGGACGTTGTGTCTGCAGGCAGCTGCTTAAGATGCCGACACCTTACAATTAGTTCACCCAGAACTGTATCCGTATCTGTCGGAGGACGGCGATTAAAGATTTCATAGACTCAGAACAGCTTTTTGATATTAACTAAACTATGTCTGGCAAACGCTGGCCATAATCAGATGATCAGAGTCAGTGAAAAGCTGGGACGGCCATATCTCACTATTATTACAGTAAGGCCTTATCCAGATGGGCATTAGGTACCAATGTTTAATTGTCCATAAGCCAGATGTGACATCCAGACCCCCCAACGTTCTACTTAACTGAACTTACAGAACTATGGATGGTTTATGGGTTTACAGAGCTGTGCAGTGGGTCTTGGTATTTATTGGGTACCAAATGCTGATTTTAAAGGGGTACCCCGTCCCTAGACATCTTATCCCTTCTAAAGTATAGGGGATAAGATGCCTGATCGTGGGTGTCCCGCAGCTGGGAGCCCGCAATCGCTGTGCAGCACCCAGCATTTGTTTAGAATGCTGGGTGCCGGCGGCGGGGTCGTGACGTCACGACCACGCCCCTCGTGACATGACATCGCCTACCCCTCCCATAGACTTGCATTGAGGGGGCGTGGTGTGACATCACGAGGGGCAGCAGAGTACTCCTTTAATGTCAGATGAGGTTCAGTCTCTGCAATTATTGGGTCAGCAGGTCGATGGTGACTATTATGCCCTATTTGCCCCTTAGTTCCAATAAAGAAAATTCTAAAATATTAATCATACCAAGACATTTTGGACATTTGGGGATTTCAACTTTGAGGGAACAGTTTCGGCCCTGTTTTGTTCCACCATGACTGCGCTCCAGTGCACATAGCAAGGTCCATAAAGGCATGGTTGGGGGAGTCAGTGATGAAAGAACATGACCTGCACACAGCCCTTGGGATGAACCAGTGTCTGAGCTCAGTAAAGTTCTTCTGGATGAAGGGGAAAAAATTTCCACAGATACCTCCATAATCTTATAGAAAGTCTTCCCAGGAGATTGGAAGATGACCAACTCCAGTGGGGACCAACACCATATTAATGCCTATGGATTTAGAATGGAATGTGCTGAAAACTCCTGTAGGTGTGACATGAGGGTGTCCCAATACTTTTGTCCATATAGTATACATCTTACGTGCCCAAGCGGCAAGGGGAAGTCAAAACATTGCCCGAACTTGAATTTGGTGATAATATCAATGAGCTATTTTGTTCATAATGGTCAACCTTTAAAAACAAAAAAATGTGAGCAAAGGAATAGGTTGGTGGGAATGATCACTGTAGATGGACCACCTTGTGTTATGACTCCTCATACAGACCAACTAAAGTGTAGGTGTGCCCATTGCCACTCAGAAGTTCATGCTGTTGCATGCGATTCTCATGTTCTTATTTTTTTCCTATAGATTAAAATAGTAAAGAGATCCGTAAACCTGAGCGATCTTTTCTCACGTAATGTTCTCCATCTGACAGGTGTCTCCTTCATGTGTACAGAGAAGGTTTGTCTAAGCAGACAGGTGTCGTGTTTCTATATTCAGCCCTCTTCAGACCTGTCAGTACACTGTTATCTCAGCGCCTAAGAGCTCTCATGTGGGTCCACTCAAACTGTTCTAAAAAATGACGACTCCATCCAAAAACAAATACATATCGAGCCAACGTACTTCATGACTTTTTTTTATTTTTTTTCTTCTACAAGAAAGCGGAGACTTCTCAACAAACTCGTGATGGATTTGGAAGACTTCTGGCTTTTCCCACCAGGGTAGACATTTCCCTTGGTGAAATGATGTGTTCTTCTAAAAATCCTATCCGTCATCTCCTGTACAAACAGAGTGGGGCAGATCAAACACCCACAACAATGTTCTGTGTGAGGCAAAAAACATCAGCTAGAAAGCTGTCTGTGAAAGATCGAAGCTTACAAAAAAAAAAAAAGACGACGTGCTGGGTTTCCATTATTGTGTAGGATGATGTCAAGAGTGCTATTTACTCTGCTGCTCGGAGGGCTCTGATCTTCTCTTCAATGTGCCATGCATTAAATAAACTCTACTGTCAGCCTGTGATATATAGAATGATAAAAAACACATTCCAGTTCACAAGGAGGGGGGAATAAGTGACAATTTTGAAAATTACCAGGATTAGACCCTACACTTAGCCTGCAAACCTTGGAGTGAAATGTGGGAGTAAATCCTGATAACAGGCTTCTGTGTGTGCGGTGGATACAATCCTACTGCACAGGCCGTCCATGTAAAGTATGTGTTTTTATCAAGGCAAAGGCTTCCACGGAGGGTGAAATGGTATGGGATCTGCTGTAATACCCCACTATGTATACAATAAACAGAAAGGTTATCTCATAGAAAAGTCTATAAAAATTACCATTGCCTTTAGAATGATAACTTTTTGAAAATTAACATTTATGAGCATATTATATATAAATGATGTGTCTAAAATACCACTGTGGCAGAAATATGGTAACATTTGAGAATCAAATATCTTGTTAATAAGATAACTACAATAGTGAGAATAAGGCTCAGTTCAGGTCATCTTGCACCTTTTTCTGAGTTGGTTCCACTCCTGGTTTTATCTAAAACTACTGACCAAAATAAATATATATATTATATAGTATTCTTTATCTAAAACTACTGACCAAAATAAATATATATATTATATAGTATTCTTTATCTAAAACTACTGACCAAAATAAATATATATATTATATAGTATTCTTTATCTAAAACTTCTGACCAAAATATTATCTATCTATCTATACACACACACATATAAATAGGGGATGGATAATGCACTGTGTGTGATTTTACCAAGTTAGTGGATGCTCTGTCCTCAAAGGCCTGACCACGGTCACACTCCAATAAACGAAAAAGGTGGAAGGCGGCACTCCAAAATAGGTTTCAAAACAGGTAGTACGTTTATTCACCCATGCAATACAATACAAGTGATGCAACGTTTCGACCACTACTGAAAAAGCAGTAGAGGTCGAAACGTCACATCACTTGTATTGCATGGGAGAATAAACCTACTACCTGTTTTGAAAACTATTGCCATCTTCCACCTTTTTCGTATATATATGCGTGTGTGTGTGTATATATAAAAAATTAGGATAAATCCGCAGCACACAAGTCCATTAGAGGTGAAAAATGAAAATTTATTCCATAGCCAGGTGAATGTAACAGCAACGTTTCAACCAGCTCTCCTGGTCTTTCTCAAGCCTCTTGAGTGCTCCTTGAGTGCTGCTTCCCTCTTCAGTTTGCAGTTTTATATATATATATATATATATATATATATATATATATATATATATATATATATATATATATAAATATAGATAGATAGATAGATAGATAGTATTCTGTATGTAAAAATACTGACTCCTAAATATTAGATAATTAAAATAATCTATTTAGAAAAATACACATTTTGTTGACAACTGTTCAGATGACAATTTTTTATTAGTCTATGTTTACTGTGAACCCAAGGAAAGTAAATGCTAAATGTGTGTACAGGGTTACATTAGCCAGGGCCCTGTTAGGCAAATATACATTTGCCTAACAGTATACTGCAAAAAAGAAATCCTGGGATATAGTATACGGGATGCATTAGAAAAGAAAAAATGACATAATTTACATGCGACGAGCTTTCATTTAACGCATATGTAAGGAGTTTTTTCCTTACATATAAACAGAAACAAAAAATAAGATGTGAACAAAGCTGTAAGGAGTTGTTGAGGAAATGTGTTTATAAGTAAAACTGCTGAGGGTGGGGAACAAAAGTTTAAAAAAATTATAAATAAACAAACATGTACTCATTTGCTGCCAATCCCCTGCCAATGCCTTCCCTGCTGCTCGGAGTTGCCCGTTTTCCGTTCTGAGACACTGGAAATGCCCGCTCAGCCAAGCAATGGCCGCAGCAGCCCCCAGAGATTGGCTGACAAGGCATTTCCGGTGGGTCAGAATGGAGGACCAATTAACATACATCACCGGTAGGGGATCAGTAGGAGGTGAACATGTGCTTTTCTACTCTGTCCTTCCACCCGGAGCTGTTTTACATCTGAACATATCTACTTAGGCATCCCCTTAAAGGACATCTGCAGCGTTATAACACTTATCCCCTATCCACAGGATAGGGGATAAGTGTTTGATCGTGGGGAGTCCGACCACTGGGACCCCCCCCCCCCTGTGATCTCCTGAACGGGGCCCTTGCATTAGCGCTCAGTGAGAGCGCTAAAGTACGTAGCGTCGACCTAGAGAGGTCGATCATACGCCCCTTCCCCATACAGTTCTATGGGAGTGGCGGGGGGCACAAACATTGCCTCCCCGCCTCTCCTATAGAACTACATGGAGGAGGGTGTCGGCTGCGGCCCCGTGCAGATCACAGGGGGGGGGGGGGGGGTCCAAGCGTTGGTACCCCCGCGATCAAACACTTATCCCCTATCCTGTGCGTAGGGGAACAGTTGTTTTCACCCAAAGATGTCCTTTAAGCCTTATCACACCCAAATCATAATATATATTATGTTTACACAATATAAATAAGAAATCTTTAAATTTACCTGCTAAATTAGGAAGTACCAGGTATACAAAGTGCTACCAGAAAGCTAAAATTCAGAGTAAAGTGGAAACTCTTCCAACATTACTACCGTAGCCCATTAATAATTATATATTAAAATTATATATGCGCAAGTGAACTGAAAGCTGCTCCCGAAGTTTTTTTCTACTTTTACCGTAGCCCTTTGAAATTAGATGCAGTGTAGCTGCTGGCACACACATCATATCCTGCTTATTATACATTCATAATGATATGTGTATAGGAAGATTTCATTAGGACTTGACAATATTTCTGTATATGTCATATGTAACGTATAAGTTACAATGTGCTTTGATATAAACCAATAAATACCTGTAAAATCTGGAATACTGCAGCTTATCCTGTCCTCCACGACCAAAGAAATGAACGAGCAAGGTTGTCTTGATATCACTGTCTGAAGACGTCTCCTACAGAACACAGATAGTTCTACAGTGATCATTGCGTTTATCACAAAAGTATTGACCGAAATGTATACAGTGCAACTTGATTGTGAAACACAATTACCCCAAGACTCTTGGCTTGGAGTACAGATATCCCTATAACATAACTTTTATTGATATGTATTAAACGAAAACAAGCAGAAAATTGGTGCTCAAGGTGAGTTTTAAAATTACATGCACTTTATGCCTGTTCACATAATATTAACAGGTGGAAAACCACTCACTGAAATGCTCATAGTGGGAAATCAGACATAGTCCCACATTAATTGGCATATATGGCATGAGCTAAAAACATAGGATGCCTCCCCTACATGTTTCGGTGAAACGTCAAGTCATCAGGAGGTGTGGCAACAACCCGACCACGTAGATGTCCCCTTATTTATAGACGACAGGTACTGTGTCACAATCCTGTGCCCGTCTGGGCAACAGATACAAGCGCTTTTAAGAATCGACCTATCATGATAAACCGCTTGCCCCACCTCATTGGTGCTTACTACTATGACATGTAACAACGGCAGGTGTATAATTACCTGCGCGATTCACGTCACCAGAATCCGTCACTCTCAGAGCGCCGTGCACTCTGTTATGTTTTAGGGAATCCTCTTATATACCCCAAGCCAAGAGTCTTGGGGTAATTGTGTTTCATATTTAATCAGATCCCGGATTGCCCCTTGGGGTAATTGTGGTCAGTGCAACTTCATACATCCACTCCTTGGGGAGACCAGTCTTGATCCCAGCCTTTTTTTTGACAGGACCATGGGTGTTCATCTCAAAGAGGCTCTACTGCAGTGGTCTTCAACCTGCGGACCACCACATGTTGCAAAACTACAACTCCCAGCATGCCCGGACAGCCGTTGGCTGTCCGGGCATGCTGGGAGTTGTAGTTTTGCAACATCTGGTGGTCCACAGGTTGAAGACCACTTTGATTCACAGCCAGTAGAGCAGTAAAGTGTTTTTTTTTCAGTGCTGTATGAGCAGATGAAGTGTACGGGGGGCTCTGTACAATCTTTAAGTTTTATTGGGCCGTAAATTATTACTGTAATTGTCCATACTGAGCACTATACCTAGGGGGACTCTTTAAAGGGGTCCCCCGGTGGAAATTTTATTTTTATTTATTAATTTTTTTTTTAAATCAACTGGTGTCAGAAAATTTAACAGATTTGGAAATTACTTCTATTTAAAAATCTTAATCCTTCCAGTACTTATCAGCTGCTGTATGCTCCAGAGGAAGTCATTTTCTTTTTGAATTTATTTGTCTGACCACAGTGTTCTCTGCTGACACCTCTGTCCATGTCAGGAACTGTCCAGAGCAGGAAAGGTTTTCTATAGGGATTTGCTCCTACTCTGTCAGCAGAGAGCACTGTGGTCAGACAGAAAAGAAATGCAAAAAGTAAAGAAATTCCTTAGGAGCATACAGCAGCTGATAAGTACTGGAATGATTACGATTTTTAAATAGAAGTAATTTACAAATCTGTATAACTTTCTGGCACCAGTTGATCTGATGTAGGTCTTACTGGTGGGGCACCCAGCTGGGAGGATCTTATGCTACACTATCCGTCTGTTTCTGCAATCTATGGTTGGGCAATGAAACTTTAAGAATTCTAATTCTAATGTTTCATCGGGTTCAGGAGACAATTGAAAGAGACATTTCTTTAGTTCCTGATCATAGTGATGTTCAGGTTGGGGAGACCACAAAAGAAATGTATGTTTCCTTTGACACAAATAGAGTGCATAAAACTACAAGTGTGTAAGACAAAAATAAATTAATTGTGGGATTAAATGCTGGTTAAAGGGGAACTCTGGTGGAAAACTTTTTTTTTTTTTTTTTTAAATCAATTGGTGCCAGAAAGTTAAACAGATTTGTATATTACTTCTAATAAAAAAAATCTTAATCCTTCCAGTACTTATTAGCTGCTGAATACTACAGAAGAAATTATTTTCTTTTTGGAACACAGAGTTCTCTGCTGACATCATGACCTCAGTGCTCTCTGCTGACATCTCTATCCATTTTAGGAACTGCCCAGAGCAGCATATGTTTTCTATGGGGATTTTCTCCTACTATGGACAGTTCTTAAAATGGACAGAGGTGTCAGCAGAGAGCACTGTGTTCCCAAAAGTAAAGAATTTCCTCTGTAGTATTCAGCAGCTAAGTAGTACTGGAAGGATTAAGATTTTTTTTTAATAGAAGTAATTTACAAATCTGTTTAACTTTCTGGCACCAGTTGATAAAAAAAAAAATAAAAAAAAAAAAAAAATAAAAAGTTTTCAACTGGGGTACCCCTTTAAATGCTCAAACACAGTAGGTAACCAAGAGCTCTAGCTGAATTGAGAGTGCGGTTATTAGAAGAGTGTAAAATTGACAGAAAAGTTCAAAACAATGGAATCCATACCTTAAATAATTGACGTTTTTAGGGCTTAAAAAAAGAAAAAGACAAATGCAACATATTTTTGCAAGGTGGTGTAGAATAGAATCCCCATAAGCAAACAACATGAAGCAGTTTCCATAAATGTCCCCACACAGCGAATGTGTCCCAATGGGTTATCTGGCATGAAACACTATGAAGTGTTGGGGCTAATAGTTTGACCAATATGCAAAGGGGTGGTACAGGATAAGAACAACATGGCGTCTGTATTGTTGTGTCTGGTATCGCTTCTCACCCTTGTGAATGGGGATGACCATAAGGCTATGTTCCCACAACACTTTAACGGCCATAACATTAATGTGTGTGGGCACTGGGGGATAGAATTCCATGCAAAACATACATTGAAAAGAGGACAAAAAACCCTAGTGAGAACATACAGTAGTTTAAGGATAAAGAAGATGGCATCATTATATACAATACGTTCAGAAACTTTTTTTCACATTTTATTATGTTGGGGCACTGGGATTATATTTAAAAAATTAAGCTCCCATGCCCATCACTTACGCTCAGAATGAAAACGTGAAAACAGAATTTTTTTAAATTTTGCTCATTTATCAAAAACGACATTTTTGAATGGAAGTAAGTATTCTAACTAGGGGTGTGAATCGCCAAGAATTTGGCGATTCGATTCGAATCACGATACCAGTGTGGTGATTTGATATATCCCAATATATCGCGATACCGTCTAGGTGACGATACATCGCGATATATCCCGATTCTGTCTAAAAAACAATGTCTTTTACACTTTTATTAAAACTTTATTTTTATTTTATTTTTTTATACACTTTATTAGTCTTTTAGGAATCATTAGATTCTCCAGACAGATGAATAGAGATCTATTGAACTCCATTTATCTGCGATCCATTAATAGAGCCTGGTCCAGCCAGGCTCTATCAATGACAGAGCCACGGAGAGCAGGGAAGCAGAGGTAAGCCCGCCGGCTACCTCCACAGTGGATCGCCAGCCCGCGATCGCACTGCGGGGGGGGGGGGGGGGCTCTGATCTAGCCCACCAGGGAGCATACACATGTCCCTTTAGACGCCGCTGTCAGCTTTGACAGCGGCGATCTAAAGGGTTAATAATAGCCGCATGCTGGCTATTAGTGGCGGCCCCCGGCTACTGAGAACAGCCGGGGGCCGCAGAGTATGGAGTGGGCACGAGTCGGAGCCCGCTACATACACCCAGAGCGCCGCCACGTCAGATCCGGCTGACAAAATGTGGAACTTGTATCTCCTGATGCCCGGGGCATGCTGTTCCGGGATCAGGAGATACAAATTCCACATCACTAAAAGAATCGATTCAAAAATATTTTGAATCGATTCAGTATCGGCAAGTGAAAAATCGGGATAATCGCGGGAATCGATTTTTTCTTACATCCCTAATTCTAACCCTTGAATTTTAGCTCTGGGGCCTCCCAATTAGACATGAATTGGTAAGTTCTCACAGCTCACAATGCACATTAGAGCAAAAACCAAGCCATGAGGCAGAAATAACTAAAGAACTGCCCGTAAAGCTCAGAGACAGAATTGTGTTAAAGCACAGATGTGCAGAGGGCTACAAAAAAACATTCTGCTGTACTGAAAGTTTCCAAGAACATAGAGGCCTCTATAATTATGAAATGGAAGAAGTTTGGAACAATCAGGACTAATCATAAAGCTGGCTGCCTAACCAAACTAAGTAAACATGCTGTGGGGTGTTTTTAAGTGGCTGGGGCAGTGTGGCTGGTCATGATTGAGTAACATTTTTAATTAGAAAAAGTACATTGATATTTTTTAATAAAAACCTAATCCAGAGCGCTCCAGACCTCAGATTGGGCTAAAGGTTCATCTCCAAAAAGAGAATGACCCTAAGCACACAGCCTAGACAACACAGAAGTGGCTTAGGAAACTCTGAAGGTCCTGGAGTGGCCCAGACAGAGCCCTGATTTGAACCCCATAGAACATCGCTGGAGGAACCTGAAAATGCCTTCCACCGATGATACCCATCCAACGAGACAGAGTAGGAGAGGGTCTGGAGAGAAGAATGGCAGAAAATCCAGAATGGTGTACAAACCTTGTGGCCTCCTCCCCAAGAAGACTGGAGGCTGTAAACACTGCCAAACGGGCTTCAACCAAGTACAGTGATCCCTCAACTTACAATGGCCTCAGCATACAATAGTTTCAACATACAATGATCTTTTCTGGACCATTGTAACTTGAAACCAGACTCAACACACAATGCTATGGAATCTGTGAAATGTGTCGAGGGCTGGAAGAACCGACCAATCAGAATGGGCATCTCACTGATAAAAACCCCTGTATTACTGAAGTGCATGCACTGACTGGTGTCTTGTAATGCCCCCTACAGTACAGGGAGGTATTACATGTTCAGTATTCTTTACCTGTGCCAGGGTTAGCTGCTCCTTTGGACACCAGGTGAGGGCGGCTCCATTTTCCTTTTTTTAGGACATTGCGTGTTCTCTACAGGACCCTGAAGAAGCTTCTGTCCTCTACATAGACCAGGGTTTCCCATAGAGGGTGTCTCCAGCTGTTGCAAAACTACGACTCCCAGCATGCCCGGACAGCCGAAGGCTGTCCGGGCATGCTGGGAGTTGTAGTTTTGCAACAGCTGGAGGCACCTTCTTTAGGAAACACTGAAATAGACAGTGATTTACAGCTCCCAGCAGATCTTTCTAACTTTTATATGTAAGGATTTGTTTTATCTGTATTAGGTATCTACCTATTTTTGTTTAATCCTCACTTTTTCCTATTTTTGGATGACATTTTGGTGGCTTCAGAACCCATTACCAGGTTTCCATAGAGTTATGGACTCAACATACAATGGTTTCAACATACAATGGTCGTCCTGGAACCAATTAATATTGTAACTTGAGGGACCACTGTACTGAGTAAAGGGTCTGAATAATTATATCATTGAAATATTTGAGTTTTTCATAAATTTGCAAAAGACTTCCAATATTCTAATTTAGTTTTGTCATTATGGAGTATTGAGTGCAGAATGATAGGGGAAAATGTCATTTTTTTTTTAATTCGATTACAAGTCTGTAACATAACAAAATGTGAAAAAAAGTGAACCGGTCTGAAGACTTTTCGAATGCACTTTATAAGACAGTATAAGTGGTAGCTATTCCTTTTATATTCTAACCAGGTAATCTGACTATTTTCCTTTACTTCCTAAGAGACAGGTAATGTAACGGTACACTCGCATACGACAGAGCTGCTGATCCGCACAACATAATCCGGTGTGAAGTAAAACCTGTGGACACATCGCATGTCAGGCTCCCTAGAGAGCAGTATAGTAATGGAAAAGGAATTTTGTGAGTGACTTGTGAGCACGCTACACATAAGTGTTACTACCTTCATACTTGTTTATTCTGCTGCCTTCACACAGAAATCTTCCTCATAGAAATTTGCACCAACAAAGAGAGTTGGAAAAACTTAGCAATGTTCAACAGATGTGCATCCAAATAGTCATGAGTGATGAAGAATGGAGCAAATGACAAGGCCAAGAGGAGACTACCAGACATGCCTTACGACGCTTCATATGCCCCAGCCTTAAAGGAGTAGTCCAGTGGTGAACCAGTGGTGAACAACTTATCCCCTATCCTAAGGATAGGGGATAAGTTGCAGATCGCGGGGGGTCCGACCGCTGGGGCCCCCTGCGATCTCCTGTATGGAGCCCCGATAGCCCGCGGGAAGGGGGCGTGTCGACCCCCGCACGAAGCGGCGGCCGACACGCCCCCCCCAATACAACTCTATGGCAGAGCCGAAGCGCTGCCTTCGGCAATCTCCGGCTCTGCCATAGAGATGTATTGAGGGGGCGTGTCGGCCGCCGCTTCGTGCGGGGGTCGACACCCGCTATCTGGCCGGAGAGCCTGGCCCCCGTACAGAGAGATCGCAGGGGGCCCCAGCGGTCGCACCCCCCGCGATCTCAAACTTATCCCCTACCCTTACGATAGGGGATAAGTTTTTCACCACTGGACTACCCCTTTAATAAACAATATTAAAGCAGATGTCCGATGGCAGGGGGTCTGACCGCTGGGACCCCCTGCGATCTCCCCTACCAAGCCCCCGCTCTGCTAGAGTGAGTTTTGCACCCAGTACGTCAGCTGGTCAAAACACGCCACCTCCATTCATCTCTATGGGAGAGGCAGAGGCACGTGAACACTGTCATCCATAGAGAAGAATGGAGGGGGCGTGTGACCACCAGCTGACGTGCTGGGTGTGTAACGTCACTTTCTTTAGCAGTCTCTGGACCCCATATGGGAGATTTCAGGGGAGGTCAGACATTAAGGGGAAACATTTCTTACTGCTGAATATCTTCTTTAAAGGGGAACTCCGGTGGAAAACCATTTTTCTCAACTCAACTGGTTCCAGAAATTTAAACAGATTTGTAAATTACTTCTATTAAAAAAAATCTTAATCGTTCCAGTATTCATCAGCTGATGTATACTCCAGAGGAAGTTGAGTTGTTCTTTTCAGTGTGACCACAGTGCTCTCTGCTGCCACCTCTGTCAGGAACTGCTCAGAGCAGGAGAGGTTTGCTATGGGGATTTGCTCCTGCTCTGGACAGTTCCCCACATGGACAGAGGTGTCAGCAGAGAGCACTGTGGTCAGACAGAAAAGAACTACACAACTTCCTCTGTAGTATACAGCAGCTGATACGTACGGGAAGGGTTAAGATTATTAAATAGAAGTAAATTTACAAATCTGTTTAACTTTCTTGCACCAGTTGATATAAAAAAAATAAATGTTTTACCCCTTTTAAATACTATGTGGCCAAGACACCAAAGCAATGTGTATCAATGTTCACAGTCAGAGGTGTAACTTGCAGTTTCTGGGCCATAATGCAAAATCAGTAACAGGGCCCCATGTCTACCATGTGCCATTTATAATACTGGTGCTTTCTTATGGGGCACAGGTGTCTTCGGGGCCCCGATGGAACTGCTACCTCTGCACCCCCTATAGTTAGGTTACAATGTGGACCTGTCCCATCCAAGCATGGTTAGAAATAGGATTATCCAGGATAAGAGAGCTGCAATACCACACACACCTGTCAAGCTGGTACAAAAATACAACTCCCGGCATTCCCGTTTTTGCATTTAAAAAAAGCAGCATGTAACATTAGACCTCCCCTGTAATGGCCAATGGAGGGAAAAGGCAGCCCAGCGATAACAACTGATCACCAGGGCGGCTATCTTAGAGAAGAAGCAATCTTCATGATATAACCCCCTTTAAAGGGGTACTCCCCTGGAAAACTTATTTTTTTTTAATCATCTGGTGACAGAAAGTTAAACAGATATGCAAAGGATTTCTATTAAAAATCTTAATCCTTCCAATACTTATCAGCTGCTATATGCTCCACAGGAAGTTCTTTTCTTTTTGAATTTATTTTCTGTCTGACCACAGTGCTCTCTGCTGACACCTCTATCCATGTCATGGAACTGTCCAGAGCAGGAGAGGTTTGCTATGGGGATTTGCTCCTACTCTGGACAGTTCCTAAAATGGACAGAGGTGTCAGCAGAGAGCACTGTGGTCAGACAGAAAGGAAATTCAAAAAGAAAAGAACTTCCTCTGGAACATACAGCAGCTGATAAGTACTGGAAGGATTAAGTATGTAATTTACAAATCTGTTTAACTTCCTGGCACCAGCTGATATAAAAAAAATGGTCAGTGTTACTTTAGAAAACACTTATTATTTTATAGGGACATGTCATAAGTTTTAAATACTCTAACCTATAGCTAGACCTAGCTGGGAGAAGTCTATGGGATTGTCTTGGTCATGTGGCTGAGCCGTACACTTCTCTCCATGTGTATTCCCATGACCAGTCAGGATCTAAACACTCTAGGGACAAATTCCAGTAAGTTATAACAACCTTATGCCAGGCACACTTTTTATTTGTTGCCATTTTGTTGCTTTATATCCATTAAATAAATTATTTAATACTGTGTCCGAGTGTCAGAGTAGCGTGGCCCGGGGTCTACTAGGCTCCAGGGCCACAAGGCCTCTCTCCTCAGATGTTATGCCTGGTCCTCCCGGTGATTGACACACAGGGCACGTCTGCCTGTGGCGGCCCTGCACAGTTGGTGAGTGAGTGCGCGCACAGTCAATATGTGGCGGGCTGCCAGTGACTCAGAATCTATGACTGCACCGTAATACACAATAGTGGTGCATGGGCCGACTAACTACTTAACTTAATTGGGGCATAGCAGACTATGGAATACAAAACGTACCCTGGTGGGGTTACAGAGAAATTAACAACTTCAAATTACTCAAGATCCCAGTGAAATGGGATTACTCTAACCCTCTTGTTTACCCCACCAAAAACCTAACTTTTATTAGATATTTATTAAGAACTACTTGCACAAAAGCTCTTTAAAAATACCTATATCACGAGAGTATAAATATTGATGTGTGCCACACGGCTGAATAGTGTAAACCTCAGTGGTGCTTATAACTGTACACTGTATTGCACAACCCTATCGGCCTCTTTTATTGTCTTAGCAAATTGTTAGCTGCAGTCCACCAGCTTGCTTAAAGGGGTACTCCACCCCTAGACATCTTATCCCCTATCCAAAGGATAGGGGATAAGATGTCAGATCGCCAGGGTCCCGCTGCTGGGGAGCCCCGGATCGCCGCTGCGGCACCCCGCTATCATTACTGCACAGAGCGAGTTCGCTCTGTGCGTAATGACGGGCGATACAGGGGACGGAGCAACGTGACGTCATAGCTCCACCCCTCGTGACATCACGGCCCGCCCCCTTAATGCAAGTCTAAGGCAGGGGACGTGATGCCTTGAGGGGGGGAGCCATGACTTAACGATGCTCCGGCCCCTGTATCGCCCGTCATTACGCGAACTCGCTCTGTGCAGTAATGATAGCACGGTGCCACAGCAGCAATTCCGGGGGTCCCCAGCAGCGGGACCCCGGCGATCTGACATCTTATCCCCTATCCTTTGGATAGGGGATAAGATGTCTAGGGGCAGAGTACCCCTTTAAGGTATTCACTAGGTGACACTAGACATAACAATATTAACACACCTACCCCCCGACACGTTTCGCTCAGTCGAGCGGCTTCAGAGGTCTGGGCTAATGGTTGTCAAAAAGCTGCTGGCTTTGGTTTATATGTGCTTTGTTTGTGAGCACATACAGCATGTTTGGCTGTCCGGGTATGCTGGGAGTTGTAGTTTTGCAACAGCTGGAGGCACCCTGACTGGGAAACACTGCGTAAGACGATAAAGTGCTGAGCAGTTTAGTCAAGGCTTCCCTTCAGCAGTATTACTTCTCAGACTTACATCATTAGGGAACACATACAAGACAGACATTTCTTGGCATATGATACCAGTCAATTAATAACTTTCTTATCAATATTTCCTTGGCCATACAGGTGTAAGTAGAGATGCTCATGCCAACAGTAGTTTTGCATAGAGACAGGTTCTCTTCCAAGATGGCCTAGCCGCACAATTTATGATACTTAGGTAATGCATAGGATGCTTATTAGATAACATGAAGATGATTCAGTAGGTTTCCTCCTATCGTGTAGAATATGTTGTACTGTGCTTGGATTGGAAGGATTTATCTACACACTTTGTAATCCGTGGGACTGCGGCATGTTGTCTAGATTAGGACAATCTGCAGATACAATTCTGGAGCTGATCTCACTTGCAAAGAACGGTTTTTGGGTTTGATAGGTGCCATATGCTAAAGGCACACACATACTTTACTGTACATGTTATCTTCTGCTAATGAGGTGAGCTGCCAGTTACTATGTTAGGACTGTACACTCCTGTCCTGTAAGGATGGATGGATGGGCTCAGGCTACTCCCCCAGTACTGGTAAAGCTTCAATCACTAATGCAAGATGGCAAAGCTAGGAAAATGGTCTGAAAATGTATCAAGGACAGTCAATTTAGATGCTCACTATAGACAATTCACACAGACTATCCATATGATATTAGGGACCTTTTTTTTCTCCTGATAGGTAGAGATCCAATAACTGTCTATTAATCGGCTGAACCACATGTGCTTTAGGCCATGTTCACACGGCTGAAAATGAGCGGAATGTCCGCAAGAAAATACAGGCAGACATTCCGCACATTTGCTTGTCTTGTCTTCATAGACAGCAATGAATTTCCCAGTGGAATCTGCGGAAGTTCTGTCAGAACTGCAGATTCCTATTGAAAGCAATGGGACTCTGCTGCAGCAGAATGTTCAAAGGGAATATTCCCTCAGAATTCAACGCAAGCATTTCTCTGTGTGAACATAGCCTTAGGCTGATTATGCGTTTAGCATAAACTGTAGAAATAATTATTACGGTAATGGCTACAATACAATGGGGCACTCTTTTAGACACAGGCATGGACAAAGTCCAGTAAGTGAGGGTGGGCTAGCACTCCTCTGTGTGTCTGATGGGACATGAGAGAGCACAGAGGAGTCCTAACAGACAGGAGAGAGCACAGAGGAGTGCTATCAGACAGGAGAGAGCACAGAGGAGTGCTATCAGACAGGAGAGAGCACAGAGGAGTACTATCAGATAGGAGAGAGCACAGAGGAGTACTATCATATAGGAGAGAGCACAGAGGAGTGCTATCAGACAGGAGAGAGCACAGAGGAGTGCTATCAGACAGGAGAGAGCACAGAGGAGTACTATCAGATAGGAGAGAGCACAGAGGAGTACTATCAGATAGGAGAGAGCACAGAGGAGTACTATCAGACAGGAGAGAGCACAGAGGAGTACTATCAGGCAGGTGCGAGCACAGAGGAGACCTATCAGACAGGAGAGGGCACAGAGAAGTGCTATCAGACAGGAGAGTGCACAGAGGAGTTCTATCAGACAGGAGAAAGCACAGAGGAGTGCTATCAGACAAGAGAGCACAGAGGAGTTCTATCAGACAAGAGAGAGCACAGAGGAGTGCTATCAGACAGAAGAGAGCACAGAGGAGTGCTATCAGACAGGAGAGAGCACAGAGGAGTCCTACCAGACAGGAGAGAACACAGAGGAGTACTATCAGACAGGAGAGAGCACAGAGGAGTACTATCAGACAGGAGAGAGCACAGAGGAGTACTATCAGACAGGAGAGAGCACAGAGGAGTGCTATCAGACAGGAGAGTGAACAGAGGAGTACTATCAGACAGGAGAGAGCAGAGATGAAAACTATCAGACAGGAGAGAGCACAGAGGAGTCCTATCAGACAGGAGAGAGCACAGAGGAGAACTATCAGACAGGAGAGAGCACAGAGGAGTACTATCAGACAGGAGAGAGCAGAGATGAGAACTATCAGACAGGAGAGAGCACAGAGGAGTCCTATCAGACAGGAGAGAGCACAGAGGAGAACTATCAGACAGGAGAGAGCACAGAGGAGTACTATCAGACAGGAGAGAGCAGAGATGAGAACTATCAGACAGGAGAGAGCACAGAGGAGTGCTATCAGACAGAGGAGTGCTATCCCACCCTCACTTACTGGACTTTGTCCATGCCTGGGCTTCAGCTTGGACAAAGCCATAATTTTATAATCCATGATTTCTATAAAAAGGAAATACTATTTTCTTATGAAGTATATTAGAAAAGTTAATGTTTTGCCAAGATGTACAATATATAAAAAGTTTTTAAATTTGACAGTGCCCATTTAAAGTCACAGAGAATCCCTTAAACCTTATTCAAATTTATCAATAAAAAAACCCACTTTCCTCCATGTGCTGTGGTGTCTTTCTTTATAGGCATATCCATGACCATTAGAGGTGATAAACATTACACATAGCATTGGCATTCTTAAAAGTGGGTTGAAAAAAAGGCAGCAAAAACTAATTGTACATAGTAAAAAAGTGAGGTAAGGGAGATCATAAAGCATTTATTTTTATCCTATCATCCTAACTATTCCAAACCAGATGGCAAAACACACAGAATAAAGCCTTTCAATCCCTTAAACACTGAAACGTAGATTGAACTGTTAACATTACATGCAATATTTTGTCGAAAGACATACAATGCTTGGAGAGGAAATTGTAACATTTCGAGACGTCTGTCGGTGTCTTACATTTGCTAATTTTTTTTTTTTTTTGTCAATGCACTGCAAGCTAAATAGCCGGAGAGAAAATACACACTTGATGTCGGCCTAGGGGACGCTGAGAGTCTACAGTCGGGGCCTGGACTGAGATTCTCTTCTGTCACCGCGTGCGCTGGGCCATTCTTTGAACACAACAAATACACCAGGCAACATGAAGAAAGATAAAAAAAAAAAAAAAATGTTTTCAAGGGAAAAGAAGGAGGGTATCGGTATTTCAACAGAACTATTCTTATGACATCTAAATAGCCCCTGTGTCTTTTATCCCGCTGAAGAGGTAAGATGAAAGATGAGAATCTTTTCATGAGACTTAATACTAATGGTTATTTAGCTTTCAGCAAATCTTAAGAAACCAAAGCCATTAGTTCAGCGTGGGTCTTCATGCTTATTGCAGACGTGACATTTCAAATATTTTATAGTCCGGCCTGTAATGATCAGTGCTTAGTGGTGGACATCTACAGAGGACTATTATTTAAAGGGGTACTCCGGTGGAAAACTTTTTTTTTCAATAAACTGGTGCCAGAAAGTTAAACAGATTTGTAAATTACTTCTATTAAAAAATCTTAATCCTTCCAGTACTTATTAGCTGCTGAATACTACAGAGGAAATTATTTTCTTTTTGGAATGCAGAGCTCTCTGCTGTCATCACGAGCACAGTGCTCTCTGCTGACATCTCTGTCCATTTTAAGAACTGTCCAGAGTAGGAGAAAATCCCCATAGAAAACATATGCTGCTCTGAGAGATGTCAGCGGAGAGCACTGTGCTCGTGATGTCAGCAGAGAGCACTTAGTTCCAAAAAGAAAAGAATTTCCTCTGTAGTATTCAGCAGCCTATAAGTACTGGAAGGATTAAGATTTTTTAATAGAAGTAATTTACAAATCTGTTTAACTTTCTGGCACCAGTTGATTTAAAAAAACAATAATAAAATTTCCACCGGAGTACCCCTTTAACCCTTTCCAGACCAATTTTCCTTGATGGGTTTTGGAATAATGCTGTACAAAAGTCTTCCAAAAAGAAAAAAAAAAAGAAAAATTTGGGCTGTTTTTATGGCACCAAATGGAATCTACAATCTTGAGGGTGCACTTACACACACTGATCTGTTGCCTGGGCATGCTGGAGGTCCACAGTTTGAAGCCCTTGGAGGTATATGCTCCTACTGGCAGAACCGAAGCAAAACTACAGCGGCGGAGGAGAGCAGAAATGACGGTCCAAGGTCCAATGCACTTTTGCACCAGCAGTCGGACGCCGGAGAGGAGGGGCAGCTTGGCAGCAGACTGTATGTACCCTGCATTTGTACAGCGTCCTCTCCTCAGGAGAAGACTTCTGTCATGTCACCCCATCCTCAGCTCTGGTGTTAGCTCCACACGGACTGACCCCCATCTGTAAGGTTTGCCACAGTCGCACTTTTTCCCCCGGGATGGCAATCTAGCCCATATTCGAGTACAGAACAGGGAGATCCCTCCTTACACTGAGTCCCCGCTATGCCCCCTGCACAAGCTCTACTAAAATAACCTAGATCTGCCAAATCTCTTATATTTAAGGCCAGCTATAATACATAAGAGTCCTGTTTCTTCACCTAACCACTAGTAATCCTGTGAAAGCCAGTGTGGCCATGTTACGAGAATGAAAAATAAATAAAAAATAAATTGAAGCCTGCTGCGGCTTGTACGGATTCATATTAGATAACTAACAGCAACCTATATATTAGGAAGGATTTAAAGAATTTATAGCTGTAAGAGCGTGTCTAAGGTATTAACGTTATATTTGTAGATTCAGCTCTATACATGACTCAAAAATTCCCGTCTTTTGTGTTCCTTGGAAATCTTGGCCGATTAGCAGCGCTGTACATTCCTGTAATAACACCTCTACACGAGCGAGGAAAAGAAGCCGCTCAGTGCAGAGCTCTCCAAAATATTGATGGGAAGGAGACACATATAAACAATACCCATCTTGGCTTATCTGAGATGACATAGCCTATCCCTGCATTTATAAAATATATGCACCGACTTGTTTGCTAGTCATTTTATCAGCTGGGATTCCAAGGTGGGATTGGCGGATATCCAAGCACAATGTTAGTGGGAGTAGCAGATCAGTTTTAAGTTCTACAGAACACGGCCGCCTTTGCAAAGTAGAAGGGGAAAAAAAAGCTTGACTGCTGCTGGGAGAACTACAAAGCACATAACCTTAAATGAACGCACATTCTTGTTTTGTAGGCAGAGATAAATCTCTGTGCACATAACATTTTCAAATATTTAGTTATAATTTCAAAGTTGGATCATAATACACCTTGAAATCCCAGCTTCAGATCAAGGTTCTATACGTATACATTAATGTGGTTACATTAAAGGGGAATCACTTGTAAAATGGAGTAGGCAGAGAAGCGGGAATGAGATCAGCTTGGATGACTTATGGAGGCGTTTATTATTATTGACTTTTTTTAGCGTGATCATTTTGTATCATCATTGGCTGGCATTGTGACTTGTTATTTGCTGGTGGAACTGTACTTTCTTGCAGTCTCCTTTGTCAAGTGCTTGGTTGCTTGTTGTTACAAAGTTTGTTGTGCTTACTCTCATTAACATTAAAGGAAAACTGTCAGCTTTCTCCCCCGAACTAACCAGCAATACTGGCTGGTAGTACCGGGGA
This sequence comes from Hyla sarda, assembly GCF_029499605.1. Taxonomy (NCBI): domain Eukaryota; kingdom Metazoa; phylum Chordata; class Amphibia; order Anura; family Hylidae; genus Hyla; species Hyla sarda. The sequence goes on from NC_079190.1 coordinate 48,147,784, forward strand.
AGCTGATCAGTTTGGTCCTTACCGTGCCCGGATCCGCCACGCCGTTCGGCCGTAATCTTCAATTTTCGGAATATGCAAATGAGGAGCTAACTGGCACCGCCCAGGCTAACTGGCACTCTGACGTCAGTGCGGTTTGCTGCAGCGCCGCCTAGCTCATCAATATTCCTCCCCTCTCTCTTCATTACAGAGCGGGGAGAAGAGGGAGAGGAGGAATATTGATGATCTGGGCGGCGCTGCAGCCAGTTAGCGTCTCATTTGCATATTCCAAAAATAGAAGATTACGGCCAAATGGCACGGGGAATCTGGGCACGGTAAGGACCAAACTGATCAGCGTCACCCGCACTACCAGCCAGTACCATTGGTTAGTGCAGGGGGGGGAGAAGCCATACACTTTACTCATGGAGACGAACCCAACCCAACCTTTAGTCTAAGGTGTATGTGCACCTTTATTTTTCACCAAAGATGTGGTACATCTGGAAACAGAAACCCTGCACTCTTTCACACAGCCCAATCCATCTTCGCCCTCCGAATCTTTCCTCCCATAAAGATTAGATTATCTTCTGATCCTGCAGAAATGGGCATGCTCAGCTGTTTTTTTACCTAAATGTGTATGGCCAGTGGGATTAACCGTTTAAAGCAATAATCATTTTTTAAGAACTGAATACATTGCATGGTAGAGATTTACCTGTGTAAGGTTCATCTTGATTTCATCTTTTGTGCCAAGAATCTTTTGCAACTACAAGGTAAAAACAAAGAAAGTTAAAGCGTTTAACATGTAGCATAAGCAGGATAACAAAGTGAAAAGAAACCTTTTAAGAAGCAAATCTAAAAAGACAGCAGTGGTTATCTGGGCCTACCAGAAGAGACGAATATGAGGGCCTGCCTCTATCTATAAAGAATATGTGAATGTCAAGATCTAATAGGTTGTTCTTGAATCATTTAATAGAAGACCCTAGTGACCAGTGATTGGCTCTTGATATGTCTTCAGCTAGACCTTTGGCACCCAGCTGTACAAAGGTCTTATTATTGTGTAAGATTTAAGACCTCTAGAAGCCACTGATACCTTGATGGGTCCATCCAATTTTGAGCAATCTATAACACAGACAAAGGTTTGGTGCATTTTAAAACAACACATAGTCCTTAGACACAGCTCCAATACAATTACTTCATTCGTTTAGTACTCCACTCGTCTACAGGTATATTAGGTCTGCTGCTCAACCTCTTTAATGCAATATATAGACAAGCATACCTAAACAGCGTGGCTTCGGCTGACAGTCAGCGAAGTTACTCACAAGCTTTCTCATCAACTTCTTTTTATTTCAGTTTCCAAACATTACATATGGTAGCGATAACTTTAACATCAGATGTCCGATCTTATGCAGGTCAGATGGACAAAGACCTGTGCTCCATCCTGCTGTGCGCTACGTTTCAGGGCATACTCCCTGTAGTCATTCGCCAATTTGGTGCATTTTTAACCCAATGCGACTACATAGGTAACTATGAGTTGAGCAAATGTACACAAAGATGTACCGAATCTAAGGTATCAGTCGCAGGTTGACTCATCCAGTCTTGTAAAAGTCGTTCCGATTCCCTGGAGAAGTCTGGAATGAGACTATTTTCTCCTTTCGGACTTCTTCAGAGAACTGGAACACTTGGAAAACGGAACAACTTAAACAAGATTAAAACATATTTATGGCCAATTTATTAGAATTAGGTTTGGCAAATCTTACAGTAGACTAACTCAACTTTAGTAACCAAGAAAAATTAGTACATTTACTCTGTACAGATAGCCCATGCTTATTCACAGTTACCTACCAGCAGTATCAGACAGTATCAGAACCATCCCCATTAATAGTGTCTCACATACAGATCAAATAGTCAAGACAGTAACCTCAACGCATGTAAAAATAAACCACATACCTTACCGGGTCAGTCTCATTCCTCAAAGGTCAGCAAGAATAAAAATTGACTTGTGGTTAAATAGTATTATATAAACACATTTCTGATGTACAGGACCCACATGAGCAGAACTAGCTTTGTGCCCTGAGAATCAAATTTTTCCTATTCCATTAACATGGGCAGTGCTTTTATTTGAGACATATTTAGAATTTTTCCCCTCGGTAATGAAGTGAAAGCATGCGGCACAAACATAGAACAGAAGCTTGTCTAAAGTTAGAAGTTTGGGCAGAATAAAGTTATCTATAAAATGTACTTCAAAGCGGGCAAATCACTTTATTTCTAATATATTTAAAATTGATAAACCTGTAATGAAACTTTTTTTTTAAGTTGTTTTATAAATATATATATACACACACACACACACACACACACACTGCTTAAAAAAATGAAGGGAACACTAAGATAACACATCCTAGATCTGAATTAATGAACTAATCGAATGAAATACTTTCTTCTTTACATTACAAAATTATCAATGGAAAATCAAATTTATCAACCCATGGAGGTCTGGATATGGAGTCACACTCAACATCAAAGTGGAAAACCACATTACAGGCTGATCCAACTTTGATGTAATGTCCTTATACAAGTCAAAATGAGGCTCAGTAGTGTGTGTGGCCTTTACGTGCCCGTATGATCTCCCTACAACGCCTGGGCATGCTCCTGATGAGGTGGCGGATGGCCTCCTGAGGGATGTCCTCCCAGACCTGGACTAAAGCATCCGCCAACTCCTGGACAGTCTGTGGTACAACGTGGCGTTGGTGGATGAGCGAGACATGATATCCCAGATGTGCTCAATCGGATTCAGGTCTGGGGAACGGGCGGGCCAGTCCATGGCATCAATGCCTTCCGCTTGCAGGAACTGCTGACACACTCCAGCCACATGAGGTCTAGCAGTGTCTTGCATTAGGAGGAACCCAGGGCCAACCGCACCAGCATATGGTCTCACAAGGGGTCTGAGGATCTCATCTCGGTAACTAATGGCAGTCAGGCTACCTTTGCGGCCCCCAAAAGAAATGCCACCACAAAACATTACTGACCAACCGCCAAACCGATCATGCTGGAGGATGTTGCAGGCAGCAGAACGTTTTCCACGGCATCTCCAGACTCTGTCATGTCTGTCACGTGCTCAGTGTGAACCTGCTTTCATCTGTGAAGAGCACAGGGCGCTAGTAGCGAATATGGCAAACGTCCTGCATGGTGTTGGGCCGTAAGCACAACCCCCACCTGCTCCTCCTTGCACAAAGGTGGAGATAGCAGTCCTGCTGCTGGGTTGTTGCCCTCCTACAGCCTCTTCCACGTCTTCTGATGTACTGGCCTGTCTCCTGGTAGCGCCTCCATGCTCTGGACACTACGCTGACAGACACAGCAAACCTTCTTGCCACAGCTCGCATTGATAGGCCATCCTGGATGAGCTGCACTACCTGAGCCACTTTAAATAAAAGTGATCTACAAACTAGGGATCGACCGATTATCGGTATGGCCGATATTATCGGACGATAATCCCGATTGTGGGCATTATCGGTATCGGCAATTACCTTGCCGATAAGCCGATAATGCCCCCCCAACCCGCTGCACCGCGTCGCACCCCCCACCGTAGTGCTGGGCGGTATAACGGTATGAACCGGATACCGTTTTTTTTTCTCCCACGGTATGGATTTTTGCCCATACCACTATATCGGTCGGGCCCCTCCCCCACCCTCCGAGTCAATAAAGAAAATTAAACTTACCCGTAATGGGGGTGGTCAGGGCCATCCATCCTTCCTGTAGTGTCTGGTGGCATTCCGGGTGGAGGGTGAACCGGTCCGGGCTGTCCTTCTCCGGGGGTCCTCTTCTCCACTCTGGGCAGGCTCCGGCCTAGTACGCTGCATAGACGCCGCTACGCCGTGACGTCAGGTGCGTCGCTGCGCAGCGGCGTCTATGCAGCGTTACTAGGCCGGAGCCTGCCTGGAGTGGAGAAGAGGACCCCCGGAGAAGAAGGACAGCCCGGACCGGTTCACCCTCCACCCGGAATGCCGCCGGACACTACAGGAAGGATGGATGGCCCTGGACCACCCTCCCCGGACGGTCCCTGCAGCAACTGGGAAGGCGAGTCAGGGTTCTGGGATGGACAGGGGTCTGTATAATATACTATACCTACAGTAGGCCCTTCAGCTGTTGAGGCCCTCCAGCTGTTGCAAAACTACAACTCCCAGCATGCCCGGACAGCCAACGGCTGTCCGGGCATGCTGGGAGTAGTAGTTTTGCAACAGCTGGAGGCACCCCTAGGCGCGGTGCGGCGCGGCGGGGAGAGCGGTGGCGGTGATAGGTCTCAGGACCCCCAGACAGGCAGGGGGAGAGAAGCGGGTGGTGGCGGCGGCCTATGGCACCGCAAAAGCCACTGCAGTGCATTGATTTAAAGCGCCCGCTTTAAATCAATGATCTGCAGCGGTGTCGCAGGGGGATAAATAGCCGATAACTTATACCGGAATATCGGTATAAGTTATCGGCTATCGGCCCTAAGCTCCACCGATTATCGGTATCGGCCCTATAAAAACGATATCGGTCGATCCCTACTACAAACCTGTTTAACTTTCTTGCACCAGTTGATTTGAAAAAAACTTTTTTTTCCCACCGGAGTTCCCCTTTAATGCCCATGCAAAAATATAGTATCACACCCCATTCTCTTCATGTACTCACACCCATTTCTCTTATCCATCATCTTTCCATTTTGGTTGAATTTGAGGGTTAGGTATCTTTTTTTCCAACGACATTATGTAACTGTATGGATAACTAGATGGAAGCTAGATTGCATCCTTTTCCCTATGAAGGGCTGCCTGTAAGACTCCATATACACAGCTGGATTTCTTCCATGAGGTTTAAGAGGAAGTAAAAAAAATAACTACTGGAAATTAAGAGACCATATATTTTGGCCATATCACGAAAGTAATATACAAAGTATTTTAAAACAGAAGCACGAGCAGATATAGAAGTAAATGGAATTTGTCTCGTGTCAAATGTTTCTGAGCAAAATCTAACAATAAATGAGCACATGTAGGGGGCAGTAAATCAGAGAGGCTGCCCCCTTGAACAGTAGCATCCTAACATACTTGAGAGTACGAGGAATATATACAATCTACCCACTCCTCCATCTTCGTAATGGAACTTTTTCTACACAACTATAATTTGTAAGAGCTATTGCCGGCCTGTGCATAATTCTTTTTACCTAAATTTCCTGTCAATCTGATAAGTAGAGGACACTGGGAAGAGATGGGAGATCACATATCTACCTTTATGATTTAATACAGCAAGCAGGATAAACTGTATATTCTCCTAGCCATACCAACCCTGTAGTTCTCATCCCCCTCTAACTATCTTTAGAACATTTGAGTACAGTGATCCTTCAACTTACAATGGCCTCAACATACAATAGTTTCAACATACAATGGTCTTTTCTGGACCATCGTAAGTGTAAACCAGACTCAACATACAATGCTACAGACAGTCCAGATCTGTGAAACGTGTCAATGGCTGGAAGAACCGACCAATCAGAATAGGCATTCACTGGTAAAACCCCTGTATTACTGAAGTGTATGCACTGACTGGTGTCTGGTAGCGCCCCCTACAGTACAGGGAGGTATTACATGTTCTGTACACTTTACCTGTACCAGGGTTACCTGCTCTTCTGGACACCAGGTGAGGGCGACTCCATGTTACTTTTTTAGGACATCGTGTGTACTGTACAGGACCCTGAAGAAGCTCCTGTCCTCTACATAGACCAGTGTTTCCCAAGCAGGGTGCCCCCAGCTGTTGCAAAACTACAACTCCCAGCATGACCGGACAGCCTTTGGCTGTCCGGGCATGCTGGGAGTTGTAGTTTTGCAACAGCTGGAGGCTTCCTGCTTGGGAAACACTGACATAGACAGTGATTACAGCTCTCAGCAGATCTTTCTTACTTTTATATGTAAGGATTTGCTTTATCTGTATTAGGTATCTACTTATTTTTCTTTAATTCTCACTTTTTCCTATTTTTGGATGACATTTTGGTGCCTTTAGAACCAATTGCCAGGTTTCCATAGAGTTATGGTCTCAACATACAATGGTTTCAACATACAATGGTCGTCCAGGAACCGATTAATATTGTAACTTGAGGGACCACTGTATATAAAAATGTAGAAAATGTTAATTATTAGGGCATAGCCAAGTTACTTTCAAGGCAAAACCAAAGTGAGTGCAGGGTCCCGAATGACGCAACTCTGACGCACGTTGCGATATGTACACCTTTGTCATTGACTGACAGCTATCTGTGTATAAGTGTGAGCTGTCCTGCTTTGTGGGCATGTGCTGCTAATTATGAAACACAAATAGCTTCCAGCTATTGTAAAACTACAACTCCCAGCATGCCCAGACAGCCCTTGGTTGTAGTTTTGTAACAGCTGGTGGCATGCTGGTTAGGAAACACTGGCCTTAATGGTGCATCTGACAGATTCCCTTACGTGACTTGTTTCTTGCAGAATTTTCCACAGTACAGTACAAAGTTAATTTCACAAGATGCAATGCATATTTCTTTTAAGATGCATTGGTTCTTGCCACATACACACAGGTAAGATTCTTACCTTGAAAAACTCTTTCTTGTCCACCTGGTCATTGTCATCAGCGTCTAGCATCTCAAATGCAATTTGGAATCCAGTTTTAGGTTCTGACAAAAAAAAAAAAAATGGAATTGAATATATAGTATATATACATACATATACCCAGATTAAGGCCCCTGTGTGGTCTCAAAAATTTTCAGTATCACATGCACAGGAATTATGAGGACAACTGTTGGGTGCAAGAATCTGTATTCCCTATAAAATGCTTAGGATAGGCACATGGTTAGTGGGGTATATAGCAAAGATCAGAACACCCCCAATTCATTATATTTTTCTTGTTGCACTGATGCTAGATAGAGTAGGAGGGAGCAAGTGGCTTAGAAATTCTATCTCTGCCTTGACACTTGTCTGACCAATAAAAGGGCAGTTTTGGCAATTATAATAGGCTCCAGGAAAAGTAAAGTCTGTTTTTATAACCTAAGTACCCGGCATTCCCTGGTCTTCCTATCTAAACCTTGTGGGAGAGGAAAAGCTACAATGGCTCTTTGTTCGTATATCCTGTCCTCATAGCCCACCCTCCGCACTAACTAAATCTTTGCACTTGCCTACTGGACAGTCAGCAGGATGTTTTTAAGTCCTGGGCAATCTCTGCAGCTGGTCAGTAGATGTATCATAAGTCCCATAGACTTGCACGGCCTTCAGACGAAAAACCCCACCCTCACATAAGGGGGTGGGTTAGGGTTAATTTAATTATAATTCAAAATCTCCCATGGAGTACCCATTGTTAACTTAAATTTCAATTTCAATTACCTTCAGGGCATGAAGCCCTTCCGGGACAAAACCCTAAACTAGGGTTACCCCTTTTAAAATATCACTTATTTCATGTTGTTAAAATACCCCTATAATTGTGCTCAAAATAATACAAAAAATGTGTATTAAAAGCACAACCCGGGTTTGGGTACAGGTTCTATAGACCTGTTTATTTCTGGAGGTATTCAATATTGGTTCATAATTGTCACTCCTTTTATTTGGGTTATCAATTTATTCCCTTGTGGTTGAACCAATGCAAACTTCCTATTTTCCCTTCCGGATTGCTATATTAAAATACAAATGTCCCTAGCATCCCCCCGACATTTCGCCGATAAGAACTGGCTTTATCAAGGTGCGGGATACTAAGTATACTAGAAAAAACGAATAGAAAGCAAACGGGTGCAAACAGGTGACAAAGGACTGTAAAAAAATCCCATTGACATCAATGGGCTCCTTTTACAGCCGTTTGCAAAAGTATCAAACGGATTGCAGAATGGGCATGAATTAACGGGGACAGACGGCCGTGTGAACGAGCCCTCAAGTGTTTTGAAGGTTTTATCGCACAGAAAAGGTGCTAAAAATGCACAAAAAGGTGAGTTTTTGTGCAGACATTGTCCCTCATTTACTATTGAAAACCCGACATGTGCCAGAAATTCTGCCAGAAATTCTGTCTGCGCCAGATTTTGCGCCAGAATTGAAAAACCCCGACTAACTCTCCATTTTGCTAAGAGAACACCCCCAAAGGGGCGTGGCCAACAGGGAAAGGGGGCGTGGTATCCGAAAAGGGGCATGTTCCCAACATTTTCACAAAAACCCAACATATTTACTAAGGTTTCCACAGAAAATGTGGTGGATTTGAGCTGAGGAAAACTAGACAGATCAGGGAATGTGTAAAAAAAAATAAAAAAAAAAAAAAAAAAAAATAAAGTGTAGGGAAAGTGGAAAATGTAGGGAAACCTTAGTAAATACTGTGGAAAATAAATAGTAGGGAATTAAAACCCACAAAGAAACCTACACTCCACTCTTAGTAAATAAGGGCCATTGGCCCTTATTAACTAAGCTAAAACCCACTAGTTTGTGTCAGGTTTTTCCAAGTTATTTTGTGTTTATTTCAGTTTGAGACAGTGTGCACCAACTATCCCGACATTGCATTGTGAAAAGCCAAAAAAGGGCATGGTGTGTTACAAAGGGGGCATGGCCAGACTAAAAAGGGGTGTGGCTTCCGAACCCGACCTATTTAATATGAATTTTCTGTGAATAAATGGCTGGAAATTTCCACCTAGAAACAACGGGTCAGAAAATGTTCCCAACTTATTATTAAATCTGTGAATCCTTATAGTAGAGAGGTATCCTACAAAGTCTGAAATAACATTTCACACTAGTAAAAACCCAAACACTCTTGGCCAATGAGGGCAAATATGGCAGAATTATATACAAAATAAGTACTATGCATTTTAGTTTTTACAGGTAAATAAAATAAGGTCTTTAAAGAAACAAAAAAAAAAACTACACGTCAACTGTCAAACATTTCCGAATGAATTTAATGGTCTATACTAAGACTGTGATCAGTGTAGAATCCCAACAAACCCCTTCAACACCCCATTCCTGTTCAGCAGTATATTATGTCGGAGTGCTAAATTGTCGTCTTTCCCAATAAATATTCGTAAACGTGAGTGCACATTTCACTAAAGACAGGAGCACAGAAACCTGTTTATATAGCAAATGCCAGAACAGAGATCTCTCGTTCTAAAAAGACTTTGTTTTTCTAAATCTCATATTTCTGACTCTAAAGGTTCTGATACAGTAGAGCACCAGACAATGACACCTTTACAGTATCCAGAGTTGAGAGCATCAGTTCATACATGAACCTTTTAATATGAAAGGACACTTATCACATCCCACTTGACGTTATCTTGTGTGAAGGGTCCATTTGGAGCCTCCCATTACGTCTCGCACACCTAGCATTAGTCTAGGGTTCATCACAAGAGGAATCATCTCTTTGTAAAATGAACCTGAAGTGGGAGCCAGAAATTAAGAGCGGCTGGAACGTCCAACGTAAAGAACATTCTCTCTGGAAAATGAATTTTTCTTGATGGAATGTTGTTCTAAGATTTCTTAGATATTGGTTGAATTCTGATGCCTCCCGAGCTAAGTGGAGTGGATCGGTATGAAATATAATTCCTCCGCAAAGACAGAAGATGTTTGTTTCTAACAAGGGTCTTGTAATCTGTTACAAAGGCATGAATAGAGGAAAGTACAATGTCCCTCAGAAAAGGCGGCCACCACCTATTAGTGGTATCTGCAGTAATGAAATGATGGTTACACTCACTCCATGAATGATGCTTTCATTTCATCTGAAGATGACTGCAGATTGTTATAGTGTGCATTGTGCCGATGGAATTCCAAGATCAACCCTGTTGTTTCTTACCAAAAGTTACTGGCCATGAATCTGAAATATTATAGTTTATGTGCCAATTGTACTAAATGCAGGTGTGCACAGTGTTTCTTCAGACACCTGGAAGCAAATAAAGGGTTCAATACAAGGGTAAAGGTTGTAAGACAATTAATAACCCTACAATAACCTCAAACTTTACGGCAACAGTCTTTCCCAATTTCCCCATACGCATGGCCAAACATTCATGTTTCCTGTTTGCCGCACACCAACACCAAGGTTTCTCAAGTGGTACGGGACCTAACACTAACCTACCTGTGCCAGATAAGCAAAACCAGGAACCAAATTACAGCAGCCTTAGGTCCTTGTAGACTGCTCCCAGGTTACCTCCAGTGTGACTGAGAACACATACAAAGGGAGCAGGAGACAGGCTACAAGCCCCACCCTGGTTGGAGAATATATTGCCGGCCTCACAGGTGAAACCATAATGCTTCCCAATATAATAAGGATATACTGGCTAATGTCTAAATTTTACACCAGTTTTGAGGGTTATCTAATGTCATTGTTTACATCTACCACAGTAGTGCACCTATATTCCTGTTCTTTTGTAAAATTATGAGTGTTATACCCCAGCGTAGGTGCACTTGGGGTTGAGCACCTCCTGCCATTTCAGACCACGTCAATGTAGTTGTTTAAGATCCCTGTTCTTGGCGCCTCCAGTCACAGGAAGCCTGAGGTCCTGACATTACGGGAGCACCCCTATCTGGCCAGAAGCTCCGTTCTCCATCCTCTGTGCAATTACAGATCTTCCTTATGCAGGAAGGAGGCCCATCACTAGGGTCTCTGAACTGCAGCTTCTCCACTTTAGCAAGGCTCATAGGTTAACCCTTTAAGTGCAATCCCATCTCCTTTCTACCCTGTTAACCCTTCAGTTGCTGTACTTTTGCTCTTCACTTTGTTAGCCATTCAGGTGCTTCCCCCCCTCCCCCCCCCCCCGTTAACTCTTCACAAAGCGGTCCTCACTTCCTCCATTTAACCCTTCCCTGGTCCCCAAATCCTGTTTCTTTATCCGATTAATGGAACCAATAATAGGTCAACTAATCGATTTTACAAATAATCGTTAGTTGCAGCCCTAAAGGGCACCTAATGTTTACATTGCTAACAATGAATTGTATTTATTTATTACTAGACAGAAAGGAATATGGCACCATAATGAAGACTGCATGATAGATCTGGTAGCTGGAACCATGTCAGTGCTTAGAAGCATTCTTCCTTGTTTGTTCTATTAGTAGAATGCACTGCTGCACAGTCCCATTCAAGTAAAAATCTGCTGGATTTATCATTCTACACCTTTTTTGTGTGTTCTGGTAATGTGTAGGAGCACAAAATTTATTAAAAGGTAGAAGAGCATTTGATACATTTTGTGCAGGTCACATTTTCTGAAATTTCTCTCTTCACATACACAAAAAAGCTAATTCTGGGCTGGTGTAGTTTTAGAGACTTTTTTGGTGGTTTTGCGCCTTTTTTGCACCGTTTCACAAAAAGGTGCAGTTCACAAATCCCTTCTATATCATGTGTATTGCCAAAATCAGTGGAGTGCAACTCAAAATCAGCATAAATATGTAAACCTAAAGGTGCAAAAAATAAACCTTGCTTGGGCCTTTTTTGCACGTTTTTTAGACACAAAAAACTGTCTAAAGACCATGATAAATGTCGTCCTAAGTCTTTGTACTGATATCACTTCTGGAGGCAGCACTTGCTATACTATTAGTAGTGGAGATGTAAGGCAATGCAGAATTGTCCCATTTACTTAAAGGGGTACTCCGATGGAAGACATTTTTCTTAACTGGTGCCCGAAAGTTGAACAGATTTGTAAATTTCTTCTATTTCAAAATCTTAATCCTGCACTTTATACTACAGAGAAATTTCTTTTCTTTTTGGATTTTTTTTTTGTCTGTCCACAGTGCTCTCTGCTGAGACCTCTGTCCATGTCAGGAACTGTCCAGAGCAGGAGCAAATCCCCATAGCAAACCTTTCTTTCTGTGGACAATTCCTGACATGGACAGAGGTGCCAGCAGAGAGCACTGTGGACAGAAAAAAAAAATACAGAAAGAAAATAACTTTCTTTGTAGTATAAAGCAGCCAATAAGTACTGGAAGGGTAAAGATTTTTTTAATAGAAGTAATTTAAAAATCTGTTCAACTTTCTGGCACCAGTTGATTAAAAAAAAAAAAAAAATTCCATCAGAGTACCCCTTTAAACGGGCAAACACTGGAGCTACTACAGTGCAATAATAAGCCTCAGGAAACACTGACGTGGCCGTGGCACTTACACGCGCTGCAGCCCCTTCAAACAGGTGACCAGCAAATGTGCCAGGAGTTGAACTCCCGATGACCTAATATTGAAGACCCATCAAGTCACTGAGCCATTTAGTAGACCCATGCTAACAATATTTGTCTATGGTAGTGTTTCCCAACTAGGCTACCTCCAGCTGTTGCAAAACTACAACTCCCAAAATGTCTGGACAGCCAAAGCCTATGGCTGTCTGGGCACATTTGGAGTTTGTAGTTTTGCAACAGCTGGAGGCACCTTGGTTGGGATACACTGGTCTATGGAGAGTGCACGGCTGGGTGCTTGACTTTATGCAGCTGTTTGCAGTAAGTTTAACTAAAACACCTGAACTCCATAGTTGAGGGGGTTCCCTTTTAGTCTTATAGTGTAGTTATTTTCGAGGGGGATTCAGGCTAGGGCCACATTCCAACTTTGACTGTACGACACAGATTGCACTGGGACATGGTACAAAATGTTAGTGAATGGTGTTTTGTTGCAGCATGGAGCCTCTTTTATGGATTTTTAATTACAAGTTGGAGGTCAAATTCGATTTAGTCACTACTGACCTCAATGCACGTCGCATGTGACTGCAAAGTGCTAGCAAATCCACTGCTATGTGGCTATTTTTTAGACAGCCAAACTGTAAATGTAACAAAGACAATCAAAAGTAAATCACAAACAAGTCGCTTAAAGGGGTACTATGGAGGGAGGGAGGGTAAAAAAAGGATGGATGGATGGATGGAGGGAGGGAGGGTAAAAAAAAAAAAAAACGTTTTAAAATCAACTGGAGCCGGAAAATTTGTTAATTACTTCTATTTAAAAAACCTTAATACTTCCAATACTTATCAGCTGCTGTATACTACAGAGAAGGTTGTGTAGTTCTTTCCAGTCTGACCACAGTGCTTATACGTTCTGTGTGAGGAACAGTCCAGGGTAGGAGAGGTTTACTATGGGGATTTTCTCCTACTCTGGACAGTTCCTGACACAGACAGAGGTGTCAGCAGAGAGCACTGTCGTCATACTAAAAAGAACTACACAACTTCCTCTGTAGTATACAGAAGTTGATAAGTACTGGAAGGATTAAGATTTGTAAATAGAAGTAATTAACAAATTTGTATTTTCTGGCACCAGTGAAAAAATATATTTGTTGTGCAACTTAGATGTGATTTGCTTTTAGGTGTCGGTAGACTGCACTGAATTCTGGTGCTAGTCTGGATGTAGAATATTAGTTCTGTGGTAGGTCCTTTCTATTACAGACTATTGGTACATTATATGATGGTCAAATACTTCACACCACCAATGAGCTGCTAAATATATTACTCTTTAGATGATGGAATATACATAGGAATTGCAACATGTCACTAGCAAAATCTGCACGGTTTGGAGTGTATTAGTATCTGTAAAAAATTTTATAGATTTTCCACTGCTGAAAATCTGCAGCAAGTCAGTCCTATGTATAAACATCCACACAGAGTGATTTTCTATAAAAGTAACAAAGTGGCCAATAGATGGCGATAGATATTTACTATAACTAAATGTTTGGCAAATACCTGAGAAGTATGGAATCTATTGATATAGATCCTAAGTAATTGAGTGAAAAACTTTACTTGCAGGATTTGGAAAACAACTTATGATATATGGATACAGTCATGGCCCTAAATGTTGGCACCCCTGAAATTTTTCAAGAAAATTAGGTATTTCTCACAGAAAAGGATTGCAGTAACGCATGTTTTGCTATATACATGTGTATTCCCTTTGTGTGTATGGGAACTAAACAAAAAAAGGGAGGAAAAAAATAAAATTTGACATAATGTCACCAAACTCCAAAAATGGTCTGGACAAAATTATTGGCACCCTTAACGTCATATTTGGTTGCACACCCTTTGGAAAAAATAACTGAAATCAGATGCTTCCTATAACCATCAATAAGCTTCTTACACCTCTCAGCCGGAATGTTGGACCACTCTTCCTTTGCAAACTGCTCCAGGTCTCTCTTATTGGAAGGCACCTTTTCCCAACAAAAATTTTAAGATCTCTCCACAGGTGTTCAATGGGATTTAGATCTGGACTCATTGCTGCCACTTCAGAACTCTCCAGAGCTTTGTTGCCATCCATTTCTGGGTGCTTTTTGACGTATGTTTGGGGTCATTGTCCTGCTGGAAGACCCAAGATCTCGGACGCAAACCCGGCTTTCTGACACTGGGCTGTACAGTGCGACCCAAAATCCGTTGGTTATCCTCAGATTTCATGATGTCACATTCAAGGCCCCCAGTGCCAGAGGCAGCAAAACAACCCCAAAAACATAACAATCTCCACCATATTTCATTGTAGGTACTGTGTTCTTTTCTTTGTAGGCCTCATTCCGTTTTCGGTCAACAGTAGAATGATGTGCTTTACCAAAAAGCTCTATCTTCGTCTCATCTGTCCACAAGACGTTTTCCCAGAAGGATTTTGGCTTACTCAAGTTCATTTTGGCAAAATGTAGTCTTGCTTTTTCATGTCTGAATCAGCAGTGGGGTCTTCCTGGGTCTCCTGACATAGCGTTTCATTTCATTTAAATGTCGGCGGATAGTTTGCTCTGACACTAATGCTCCTTGAGCCTGCAGGACAGCTTGAATATCTTTGGAACTTGTTTGGGGCTGCTTATCCACCACCCGGACTATCCTGTGTTGAAACCTTTCATCAAATTTTCTCTTCAGTGTAGATTAGTTACAGTACCATGGGTTGCAAACTTTTTTTTTAAACATATTTTATAGAAATTTTTGACATCAGTAAATTCTCATCAAACCAAGAAAATAGAGGTATGCGTACATCATGCAATTCGTATCAGAAAAGAATGTCCCATAACAATCTAATGTAGGGCCGTGGTATAATGGGGTCAGTAGTGCCACAGTGAAGGGCAAAGTCCCACTGGAGGTATGCCAGTGTCCATAGGTAGCAGACCCAAACTTGATGCATTTCGAGAGGGGATTCCTCTCTTCGTCAGGTTGCTGACAAGGAGTGGAAACCTCTCTCGAAACGCGTTGTCCTGAGCACCCAGCTATATGTGTAACTAATTTGCCTCTGTATAACATATACTCTGGTGAATAAAAAGTTTTCACAGTAAACTGTCTGCGAGAACTACTTCTACATCCCACTGAAGTGCCGATATCGCAAGTCAGATTGGGGACCACCCCCTGCCAGGGATTCCCGCAACCTGCATCCAGCTGAGTTCCTGACTGCTGCCAGCGGTACTGACTATCGGTGGCTCCCGGAACGTGCCGCAACCTACACAAGTTATTCCCAGTGTTGTGCCTGCCAATAGCAGAACTGGTTAAGGTGAGCGGCACTTCTGCTATTCTTTAATGTACCAACTTTTTAAAAAGTTAAACTGCACTATCGGAGCACCGTTCTCTGTCTCTTTTTTTCTATACCCCCCTGTTCCAGTTTGTCAATGAAGAGCAACACATCATCCGCGAACATAGTATATTTTACCTCTCTCGCCCCTACCTTTATGTCAGCGTAAATGAAATGCTGACAATAGAGATTTCGCCAATCGTTCAAGTGCAAGGTCGAAAAGGAGTGGCGAGAGAGGGCAACCTTGTCGGGTGCCTTTGAACAGGGGAAAGGTGCCGAAAGGATACCTGGCGTATAGATTCTGGCCGTAGGAGTCGATTAAATACCGGAAAGATAATTGCAGAAAGGACCACGTAGGCCGGCACAGTCCAGCACCAGCCCCAACCAATCCCATCGAACATTATTAAAAGCCTTTTCGGCATCTAAGGACAATAGAGCGGGTTTTTCTCCCAGCAGGGGCTGGTGCTGTAACCGATCCAATACCGCAAGAACTGTCCTTAAATTCAGTGTCTAATAAAGCCCACTTGGTGGGTACCGATCAGGGCTGGCATGAAGCGGGATAAACTATCCGCAAGAATCTTAGACAGAATCTTGACTTCTTGATTTATCAAAGAAATTGGCCTATAGGAGCCCGGATCGCTGGGATCCTCGCCCAGTTTCGGTAGCACCATTATGTATGCTATAGAAGCTTCTTTAATGATCGACTCCGTGGAAATAAATTCCCTGAAAACTTCTACTAAGATCAGGGATAGTTGGTAGAGATGAGCGAAGTTACAGTGATTCGATTCGTCACGAACCTTGCGGCTCGGCGTTTGCTGACTTTAGCCTGCATAAATTAGTTCAGCTTTCAGGTGCTCCGATGGGCCGGAAAAGATGGATACAGACCTAGGAGACTCTCTCCTAGGACTGTATCCACCTTTTCCAGCCCACCGGAGCACCTGAAAGCTGAACTAATTTATGCAGGCTAAAGTCCGCAACTGCCGAGCCGAGAAGTTTGTGACGAATCAAATTACTGTAACTTCGCTCATCTCTAATAGTTGGGGTAAGAGAGCTTTATAAAATTACCCGAGTACCCATCTGGGCCCGGAGCTTTACCATTATGAAGATTTTTGACAACTGACTGAATTTCCTCCTCCGTCACCTGGGCATTTAGGATATCCCTCTGGTCATGAGTCAGCAAGGGGAAGTCAAGCCCCCTGAGGGAAAACTTCACCCGTGGATCCATCAGAGGGAGAGCTTTGATAAAGGTTGGTATAAAATTTAGCTAGAATGTTCTTTATGGAATGTGGATTCGTATGTTTCATTCCAGCGGGGTCAGTTATGTAGGACAGCCAAGAGGCGGCTGGCTTTATTCCCATGGTGGAAAAGGTCGACTTCAAATTGAGAGTGGTGGAGTCGCTCTATTCTGTCTAGCCAGAGCTCAAATTGAATCCTAGCTTCCTTCCAGGCCGACCTGTGGGCTCCGTAGGAGAGTTAAGAAAGAGGGTATTCATCTCTTAAACGGGAGATGGCTGCAGTGAACTGTGTTAGGCTGCTTTCACACTATAAAAATTAATCCGGTACAAACGTCCGTTAGAAAAGCCCTGGTAAACGTCCGTTAAAGAATCCCATTAAAGTCTATGGGATTTTTTGATTATCCTTTATGACCCGTTATAGTCCGTCATGAACAACGGCCGTTAGTTGTGACGGAAGAAATAACGGCACATGCACTAATTTTTCTTCCGTCACAAGAAACGGGTAAATTAACGGCCGTTATTTTTAACATTGAAGTCTATGGCTGATGGATGAGCCTTTATGTCATCCGTTTGCACACAGTTTATTATATCCGTTATTACTTCTGAGCATGCTCAGAAGAGGTGACATCAGCAGACTCCTGCAGTGCTGAGGGTGGACTACTACTCCCATCATGGAACATACTTGTTTCCATGATGGGAGTAGTAATTCCCTGGCTGCGGGAGTCTGCAGACAGCTGGGGAGGCTACATTACTGTTTGTACTACAACCCCCATCATGGAACAGAGTCTGTTCCATGATGGGGGTTGTAGTACAGGGGCTGAGGGATTGATCGCACCGGGTTTCACTTCTGAGACTCGATGCGATCAAAAGTTATTAAGCAGGGGAGCGGGCAGCATGCTCCGCAACCCTGCGATGTATCAGTGTGTTTTAACTTTAATTTTTGAATCCCCTGCAGGAAGCCCTGAATGGCCGATCAGGGCTCTCAGCGAGAGATTGAAAAATGAACTTTGAGAGTAGCAGGGGCCAAAGAGCACTGTGGGAGGCAAGATATATAGCGCTGCAGAGGGGGGGGGGGGGGGGGGGGGAGACATATAGCCTATATATCTAGCCCCCCCAGCAGCGCATTAGATATGACCCCTGCCGGCGCATGTATTTGTGCCCTCGCAGCTCTTCTATATACACATGCCCCTATCCCTGTATGAATGAAAAGTATTTCTATTAGCAGCGCATAGTGCCGGGAGCAGTCTCTATGCGCTGCTAATAGAAATACCTTTCATTCATACGGCGGTAGGGGCATGTGTATATAGAAGAGCTGTGGGGGGCAGGCATATAGGGTATATAGCTGCCCCCCCAGTGCTTCTACATACATATACACCTGCTGCCATATGAATGAAAGGTATTTCTATTAGCAGCGCATAGTGCCGGGAGCCGGCACTATGCGCTGCTAATAGAAATACTTTTCATTCATACGGCGGTAGGGGCATATGTATATAGAAGAGCTGCGAGGGCACATATACATGCGCTGCAGGGGTATATATTTAATGCGCCGGCGGGGGGTATATATTTAATGCGCAGGCGGGTATATATTTAATGCGCAGGCGGCGATCATATCTAATGCGCTGCTGGGGGGCTAGATATATAGGCTATATGTCTGCCCCCCTCTGCAGCGCTATATATCTTGCCCCCCATAGTGCTCTTTGGCCCCTACTACTCTCAAAGTTCATTTTTCAATCTCTCGCTGAGAGCCCTGATTGGCCATTCAGGGCTCCCCGCGGGGGATTCAAAAATGAAAGTTAAAACACACTGATACATCGCAGGGTTGTGGACCATGCCGCCCGCTCCCCTGCTTAATAACTTTTGATCGCATCGGGTCTCAGAAGTGAAACCCGGTGCGATCAATCCCTCAGCCCCTGTACTACAACCCCCATCATGGAACAGAGTCTCTTCCATGATGGGGGTAGTAGTACAAGCACTAATGTAGCCTCCCCAGCTGTCTGCAGACTCTTGCAGCTGGGGAATTACTACTCCCATCATGGAAACAAGTTTGTTCCATGATGGGAGCAGTAGTAGTCCCGGCTCTGGGAGTCTGTAGGCAGAGGTGTTTGGCCATACATGAGGGATAAGGGTAACGGATGAATATTTATTCAGCTGTTAGCACCCTTTATTTCATCCGTTATTAAACGTCAGTTTTTACACAGAAAACGGACATTTAATAACGGATGAATGCTCATAGTGTGGGCGCAGCCTAAGAGGTACGTTTCTAGGCTGATATATGAGCCATCAGACAGCCTCTAAGCACCGCTTTCCTCGTTTCCCAACAGAGTAGGGGGTCAGATCGATGCGCTTCATTGTGCACTGTAAACTCCAGCCACCATGCCTGTAGTTGTTCCACAAATGACTCATTTTTGATGAAGAGGGAGGAGAAACACCAGACAATATCGCTACATTTTGGGCAGGCGGGGTAAAACTGCAAGGTTAAAGGAGAGTGGTCCGATAGGGCCAGGTCTCCAACATCCACAGATTGCAGCTTAAAGGGTAGCTCCCACCATCCTATTTTTTTTTTTCTGTCCCTGCCTATTGCCAATCTATCCCTAACCCCCTCCCTGCTTTTAATTTTTACTATATTAAAAATGCTTTTTGTCTGCCTGGCAGTGTGCTCACTACCAGGCAGACTTCCCCAACAGGCACCACGTCACTGATGCCTGCCTGGGGGGACTTTCGCCCTTAGTTTATCTACACAGAGTGCCTCCAGCTGTTTCATCACTACAACTCCCAGCTTGCCCTGACATCTATTGGCTGTCAGGGCATGCTGGGAGTTGTAGTATTGAAACAGTTGGAGGCACCCTGTGTAGATAAACTATTAGTTACATGCGGCACTAGCCCGTCCCCTCCGTCTCCCTCCCCCCCCCCGCGCCAAACCCCGTTCCCTCCATCACAACACCCCCCCCCCTCTCCCCCCCATCACACTTACTGCAGAGTCCGGCAGCGGGCATGCGGGCATGCAGGGACAGCGGCAGCGACGAGGTGGAGGAGGCGATGTGCGGGAGGAGTGGCCTCCCAGCCAGTGGCAGGGGAGCCAATGCGCTCGCTCCATGCCTGTCTGATTGACAGGCAGGGAGCGAGCGCAGGCTGAATGAAAAAGGGCCAATGCCCGGCCGCAACGGTCCTTTTTCAGGTGTGACGTCACACCAGGCTGCAGCCGGCCACTAGGAGGGAGACCCCTAGTGGCCGGTTTTCAAATGTAAATTAAACAATTTTAATTAAAAAAAATTATAATAAAAGTATATTAGAGATATGTTGTAGTACATAAGTACTACAACATATCAAAAAATAAAGTTGGTGACAGTGGCCATTTAAGGCTAAGGTCATAGGTAACAAAAACAATTATCAATTCGAGACCAGGAATTATAGGAGTTCGAAAAATGCTTCCAATCGTCCTGCAGTCCCAAATGGTCCAAAAACAGGAGAAGAATACGGTCTCTAGATCTAACTTGTGCAGCAAGGGGCTGGGGGCTCTGTCTGTCCACAACGGGTTCTAGCACCATGCTAAAGTCACCCTCCCCCCCAATATTTTACCAACCGAGTCATCAGTCTGTAACCTGGACGTGAGATCCCTAAAGAAAGAAACATTCTCTCCATTAGGTGCATAAATGTTATATAGGCTGAGTATCTCTCCATTATGTTCTAATTTAAGGTGTGAAATCCTTCCCTTGTCATCTGTGTCATGGGATATAAACGTGAATGCAAATGATTTGTGTAACAGGGTGAGTACCCTTGCTTTCCCGTCTTTAGCTGCTGAGCCATAAACATGTCCCACCCATTGCTGCTGCATCTGAAAGAAATCAGCTTCAGGCAAGTGAGTTTCCTGAAGCAGCACAATGTCTGGGGTAAACCGTTTTAGAGCCTTCGCTTCTGAGGGGAGCGGAGGCCCTTTACATTCCAGGATACTATCTTAGCCGTTTACATCTCTTAAGAGGGAGACTCCCAAGGGAGATATAACTGGATAACAATTGGAAACATTTTGGGTTAGGTATCCTGTGACGGAAAGCAACAGCAATAAGTAGGTGTATTGAGGCCATCCCTCTACATGTGTTTGGGCGAGAGACAAGGGGGGACATGTATCATTATTTGTGTGTGGTAGAAGCATTTTACCCCTTTTCCCGAATTCTAAATTATGTGCAGAAGCGCTAAATTTATCAATCAAGTGCAATGAGCTTCATAAATTGCGGGTAAATATAGTGATCTCCTCAATCCACTCTTTGGAAAATAGATTCGATGATTTAGAGCATCTTGCTACGTTAAGTCCAAGATGGCTTATATCTGCGGAAAAAAAACTGCTCTTGTGGCAAAATTTTTGGTGTAAAGAAAAAGTACGCAGTTAATAAATCCATGTGTACTATAGATGTCACTCCAAGGTACCCTGATTCAGCCACATCCGGAGGACATGCTCTACCAAAACGTGCGCAAAAAAATTGCGCAAAAAAAGGGCTTGCGCAAAATTTTGCGCAAAAAAATACACACAAAACAGGGGTAAAATCTTTGATACATGTCCCCCAAGGTACAGAAATATAGCATACCTGAAAATGACAAAACAACCACAACATTAAACATAAATGTCTGTAAAGAGCAATGGACAAAGCTCAAAAATTACCAGCTGAAACATACAATGTGGGTGACCCACCAAAGGCCGCAAAAACTAGGGCCTCCCTCTTTGGGGTATAGGACTTTTTCGGATGATGCAGAGAGAGTAGAAAGACTAAACATAAGGGGATAGTGAGCCCCCCGCCCCTCCCCTCGGCAAGGACTTCAAGGAACTAAGGGAATAAACATGTGTATAGCAAAACATGTGCTACTGCAATCCTTTTCTGTGAGAAATACTTCATTTTCTAGAAAAATTTTAGGGCCTTGACTGAAGATAGATAGATAGATATCGATCCAAAGATAGGTGGCACTTCCACTTTAGCAATAAGTCCCGGGGTGCAAGCTGAAGACCACAGTCCCAATCGCAGACTGTGTAGATAATCCAGAAGCGAAAAAATTCCAGCACCACACCTGTTGTAAAAGTGCAAAAGATGGGATTTTATTGACCCATATCAAGTGGGTCAATAAAATCCCACCTTTTGCACTTTAACAACGGTAGATGGATAGATATGAGAGAGAGCGCGAGAGAGAGAGAGATACGAGGTAAATAGATAGATATGAGATAGATAGAAAGATTGATAGCTATATGATAGATAGTTAGTAATAGAAGCTATAAGATAACTCATAAATGCTATCAGATAATCTATATAGTAGGTCCTTGTATATAAAGATTGCAGCCGATTTGAGGACCACATCTCAGAATAATATGGCTGCTGTCCAAAGATAGTGCCAGACCTATCCACAGATTGCATGAGGTATTGTAGCTCAGACCCATTAACTTTAATGAAACTAATCTGCAAGACATAATGGACCAGTGTGGTACTGTTCCTGAAAAAAACAGCCATGTTTTTATAATGCTACACAAAGGGAACCTGTCACAGGGTACATGCTGCCCGAACCATGACAGGCTCCCCCCTCTGTACAGTGAGACACAAGATTTATGGTTCAGCATTTTAGAGGACATTGCAATTATAATTATAAAGCTTTCCGGGAATGGGGATCCTAATCATTGGTGTGGTCCCCAGCAGCTTTCCAGCTCCTCTAGGGTTCCTCTAAATGTTTCATGCTGTAAGTGATGGAATGATGGGGTTCCCTTTAAAGCATTTCCGTCACTTTAAAAAACTTTTGACACCTCACACAGATCTCCACCAATTGCATGATGGAGCCAGAAGAAGCTTGTGGCTGAGCACTTTACTGCTGACTCTGACAAACTCCATTGTAAGTCTATAGGGCTCGTCTCCTACAAGAAGTCAGATTGAGCAGGGAGCCAAGAAGTAACATGCTTAGCTGCATGCTTCTGCTGCCACTGTCTAGCGATTGGTGTCCATAATTCTTTAAGATGGCCATACACATTAGATAAAAGTTTCCTAATCCCAAGACTTTTCCAGAGGAACCATATACAGGAATGCTTCTCCAGATGTTGAAGAATTACAGTCGTCCCTTAAGTTACAATATATATAGGTTCCAGGACGAGTCCATTGTATGTGGAGACCATAACTCTATGGAAACCTGGTAATTCGTTTTGAAAGATAAATAAGTAGATAACTAATAGAGATAAAAAAAAGTCCTTACATATATAAAAAAAAAAAAAAGATCTGTTGGGAGCTGTAAATCACTGTCTATGTAGAGAACAGGAGCTTCTTCAGGGTCCTGTACAGTACATGCAATGTCCTAAAAAAGTAACATGGAGCCGCCCTCACCAGGTGTCCAAAAGAGCAGCTAACCCTGGTACAGGTAAAGAGTACAGAACATGTAATACCTCCCTGTACTGTAGGGGGCACTACCAGACACCAGTCAGTGCCTGCACTTCAGTAATACAGGGGTTTTACCAGTAAAATGCCCATTCTGATTGGTCAGTTCTTTTAGTCATTGACATGTTTCGCAGATCTGTACTGTCCGTAGCATTGTATGGTGAGTATCAAGTTACAATAATCCAGAAAAGACCATTGTATGTGGAAAATATTACCTGAGGCCATTGTTAGTAGAGAGATCACTGTACATCTGTCCTTATTCTACACTGTGCTCATTTTCATATTTTTTTGACACGCAGATCTGGACTGTCGGTAGCATTGTATGTCGAGTATGGGTTCAAGTTACAATAGTCCAGAAAAGACCATTGTATGGGGAAACTATTGTAACCTGAGACGATGTAAGTGGAGGGACCACTGTATTGGACGTGTGAAGAGTTTCTCTCTGGCAGCAGCTTATGTTCATCCTCACAAAAGTATGAATGCTCAACTGAGCGTGCATGGTTTTGGTGGCCAAACCAGCATTTGGTTATATCAAAATGTACAGCCGATGTGGCATCCCGCAAACAGGACTAGAACGCATTTGCTTTTTTTTTTTTTCTTTAGAAAAATTAAACGTCTCTCTTTAAGTGGTGGAGCTACAACGCTCAATGTGCATTACAAGAGGATAAACAAGTGCAGGTTCACGTAATCCAGATATTTAGGAAAATCTTCACATAGCAGGTGGTAAAACATCTACAATGCCCGCACATAAAACACACTCATGGAAGAAGTGAACAAATGATAAGAAAGATAAATAAACCACACAGAAGACGGCTAAACCGCAGTCTACCGTGATTTATAATGTCTATGATGCATAAATGTCAGGAGTGAAGTCATTTGCATGAGTAAATCAGATTAGGTCCGGTCTGCGGAGTGTGTGCTTCTCGGCGCAGGATCCTCACATTCCTGGCTCGCACTCCCCTTCCCATCTATATACAACCACCCTATCTCTACTAGAAGCTTATTTTATTTAGACTTTTACCCTGACTTGTCAAATTTGACAAAACTGACCTCCCACGTTAGTGCTTTGTAGACCTGTATCAGTAAGGGCCTAATACCTAATTGATAGTGGAGGTCCAATGGCTGGGACCAATACTGATCACTAAAACTAGGGTTCCTTGTCATCCGAGTGAATGGTGCAGTAGTGGGCATGCTTGCAGGGAATTAAGGTGGAAGAAGATGATCCATAAAAGAAAAACCTCTGCATCTCGGACTGACAGATCATTGCCAGTGTGACTGCTACAGGGGCTGTAAAGTTAGAGTAGTTTATAATATAGTGTCTGTACCTGTGTTTGACGACTGGTCTCGCAATTCCTATGTGATCTTTACCCTGATGCTTATTTTAAGCAGCATACAAAATGAGTGCCGTCTCAGCTTTTCCAAGGTGGCAGTGCGACCAGAGACATTACATCACTAGTCAGGTGTTCAAAGGAGCATATCTGTGCTTCAATGGGTGGAGTGACTGCTGGGTGGGATTCTCCACAGGGCTGCAGGGAATTGCAATTTCCTGCACAGCATGCAAGGCAGCTCAGCTGTGCTGCAATGGGTGGAGTGGCTGATGTGTGGGAGGGAGAAAAGTGACCTCACACTTACAAACAAGGGATCCTTGGACTTGTAGTTGGAGGGAAGGAACACGAACAGGAAATAGCCATTTCTCAAAAAGAAAGCAGCAGCGTTTTGGTAATCTGACAACAACAGCCCCAAGACAAGCACCGATCCTTCCTAAGCAGGTGCATAACTGTCTGTCAGGTAGGAACAAAAGTCACATTATGTTGGATAACCCCTTTAACATCTCAGACTAAAGTTTGCGATCTAGAAGAAGTTTACTGAAAAGACTATCCATAGGAAACCATATATATTCTTATCTAATATAGGAGTATGTTTTTCGAATGTACTGAACAGAAATGCTAGTGTTGCCTTTGTTTGGAGAATGACCAAAGTGCCACCAAGTTTGTCTGGCACTGGTTTGCTATCGAACATAGTTTTATGAAGGTTGTGGTCAAATGGGAGTCACACTGGACCCTGAAAGTTCTGACACTTAACAACAGGAATAATGCACCATTATGGAGGTGGGTGGAGGTGGGGCATCAAACCAAGAAACTTACATGATTATAAACCTATGCAACCTATTAGGAATCCACTAAAACAGGGATGTAACCTACACGTACAATCAAAATATCAGACTACATTAGCAAATATATTAATCATCACACATTCAAAATACCATATTAAACATGTTTTTATTTATTTTATTATGAGGGTAATAGAAAGTATAAAACAGAAATAAATGTGGAATGGTCTATATAGAATGCGTGCTGTACATCTAGTAGTCAAAGCAGTATATATGATAACCCCAAGGATGGTTATACACTTGTACGCTTAAATAATGTTTTATATGGCATTTTAGCATTTTAAACAAAAAGTTCAGAAAGTCTATTCATAAACTTTGTGTATAGGTCAATTAAAGTTTAAAAATGTATAAAATGATTTTAATTGTCATTCAGTATACCATAAAAATATCTGACTAAAATAGCTAATATCACTGAAGCAAAAAAATGTTTTGGCCACGACTGTACTCTTTGGTTGAGTTATCTCTGTCCTTCAAAGGGAACTCTGGGGGGGATGTTTTCAAATCAACTGGTGCCAGAAAGTTAAACAGATTTGTAAATTACTTCTATTAGAAAATCTTAATCCTTCCAGTACTTAGCTGCTGTATACTACAGAAGAAGTTGTGGTATTGTTTCCAGTCTGACTACAGTGCTCTCTGCTGACACCTCTGTCCATTTCAGGAACTGTCCAGAGCAGGAGATGTTTGCTATGGGGATTTGCTATTACTCTGGACAGTTCCTGACATGGACAGAGGTGTCACCAGAGAGTACTGTGGTCAGACCACAACTTCTTCTGTAGTATACAGCAGCTAATAAGTACTGGAAGGATTAAGATTTTTTAATAGAAGTAATTTACAAATCTGTTTAACTTTCTGGCACCAGTTGTTTTGAAAACATTTGTTTTCCACTTGTTTCCTCCTGAGTTTTTTTTTAACCAGCAACGATCAATATGATCAATGCGGGTTCAGGTTCGGCTTCTTGTCAGACAGGATACATCGCTACAGCCTGGTGAGATGAATAAGCTTGTGGACATCAAATACTAACCCCTCCACTACTTTAGGACACCAGGGAAGAAGGCCCTGACTGTTCTAACATGCTAAATCACCAGGAAGCAGGCATTAACACCTTCACTACCCTAGATCACTAGGGATGTAGGGCTTTAATTGGTCCACTGCCCTAGACCACCAGGGAAGCAGTCATTGTTCCATTACCTTAGACAATCAGGAAAGTAGGTATTAACCCCCAACTACCCTAGACCACCAGGGATGTAGGCTTTAACTGTTCCACTGCCCTAGACCACCAGGGATGTAGGCTTTAACTGTTCCACTGCCATAGACCACCAGGGAAGCAGTCACTGTTCCACTACTTTAAACAATCAGGAACCCCCAACTACTCTAGACCACTAGGGAAACAGATGATATCTGCAACACTGCCCTAGACAACCAGGGACGTGTGCATTGAATCTTCCACTACCTTAGATCATTATAGAACAGTATTTCCTGACCAGTGTGCCTCCAGCTGTTGCAAAACTTCAACTCCCAGCATGCCCAGACAGCCGTTGGCTGTCCGGGCATGCTGGGAGTTGAAGTTTTGCAACAGCTGGAGGCACACTGGTCGGGAAACACTGCCATAGGAAATTGTAAATAAGTCATGTATTTTTAATCATGAGAATTTGTTACCCACTATTCTTTGCTCACAAAAAAGAAATCACTATATGCTGATTTTTTGCAGCAAATAATGACAAGCAAATTCAATATTGGAAATTTCTGTAATAATCATAAATGGCAAATAACAGAAGCTGCAGGTGATGACAATATTAATGCCGACACTGAGAATATTTGTATTTTTCTTGACTTGTACAAAAAATCCAGGAAGTCCTAGAGGCATACTGTATATTAGGCTGCTTTCACACTATAAAATTCATCCCTTTCAAAGATCCGTTTGATGTTCCGTTATGAAAACCCTGAAAATCGGCCATTAAATGTCCGTTAGAAAATCCCATTATAGTCTATGGGATTTTTACATTATCCGTTTTAATCCGTTATAGTCCGTTATTAATAACGGACGTTATTTTGTGACGGAAGATAGTAACGGGAGAAAGTGCATGCGCTATTTCTTCCGTTCATTCTCCCGTCACAAAATAACGTCCATTATTAATAACGGACTATAACGGATTAAAACGGATAATGTAATCCCATAGACCATAATGGGATTTTCTAATGGACATTTAATGGCCGATTTTCAGGGTTTTCATAACGGAACATCAAACAGATCTTTGAAACGGATGAATTTTATAGTGTGAAAGCAGCCTAATATACAGTATGCCTCTAGGACTACCTGAATTTTTTGTACAAGTCAAGAAAAATACAAACATTCTCAGTGTCGGCATTAATATTGTCATCACCTGAAGCTTCTGTTATTTGCCATTTATGATTATTACAGAAATTTCCAATATTGAATTTGCTTGTCATTATTTGATGCAAAAAATCTGCATATAGTGATTTCTTTTTTGTGAGCAAAGAATAGTGGGTAACAAATTCTCATGATTAAAAATACATGACTTATTTACAATTTCCTATGGCAGTGTTTCCCGACCAGTGTGCCTCCAGCTGTTGCAAAACTTCAACTCCCAGCATGCCCGGACAGCCAACGGCTGTCCGGGCATGCTGGGAGTTGAAGTTTTGCAACAGCTGGAGGCACACTGGTCGGGAAATACTGTTCTATGGTGATCTAAGGTAGTGGAAGATTCAATGCACACGTCCCTGGTTGTCTAGGGCAGTGTTGCAGATAATATCTGTTTCCCTAGTGGTCTAGAGTAGTTGGGTGTTCCTGATTGTTTAAAGTAGTGGAGCAGTGACTGCTTCCCTGGTGGTCTAGGGCAGTTGAACAGTTAAAGCCTACATTCCTGGTGGTCTAGGGCAGTGGAACAGTTAAAGCCTACATCCCTGGTGGTCTAGGGTAGTTGGGGGTTAATACCTACTTTCCTGATTGTCTAAGGTGCATTCACACCACATTTTTGCAATACAGTTCCCGTATCAGGTTTTTGAAAAACGGATTCCTCAAAACCTGACTAAACTGTATCATAACATGTGTACACATTTCAACCCGTATACAGTTAAAAACCGTATACGGTTTGCAAAATGATGTCCGGTTGCATCCGTTTTGTAAGAAAAAAACGTATATGTTTTTAACTTTTCACTCCATTTTGAATAAAGTTTCACTTGTTTGATTGAAATTCCAAGAAAAACCGTATGGTGAAAACCAGATGGAACCGTATGTACATACGGTTCTGTATGGTTCCCATTGACTCCCATGTTAAAAAAAAACCGTATACGGTTTAATGCAGTTTTTCACCCGGACCAAAAAGCGTGGTAGACTCCAGATTTGGGTACAGGTAAAAAAAACTGTACAAAACCGGATGAGGTGCAAAACCGACGCAACCTGATGCATCTTTTGGCATACGGTTTTCAATGGAGAGTTAATGCATACGGTTTTCAATACGGTTCTCACATTGAAAAAGTATACGGGAACTGTATTGCAAAAACGTGGTGTGAATGCAGCCTGACAGTGATTTATTTCATACTAGATAACCATTTTGATAATAAAAGTTTGCAGAGTGAACAGACAGAGAAAGCATCCATGTATTGTTGTCCCACAAAACAATGGTCAATACCTACTTGTTAGAATGGTGAGAAGAAACAGGTACTCTGTGTATGAGATGAGCCCTGAGGAGAAGAACAGGGACATGGTAAGACAGCAGTAATAGTACCATAGCATGCAGCACAGCAGACATTCCAGACCATTCTTATTGATGACATTGCAGTTTATGTTACCTTGTCACATTTACACAAATAATGGCAGAGCAGATAAGTTTGACATTTTTCATTGTGTCATCGGTAAGGCTCAGACCGTGCAAAATCGGCCCATATGTTTGTAGTGCACTGAGCGTGATATTTTTTTTTTTCTTTTTGCTAGAATGTCAGCATCTGTTTTAAGCTTTTTATTTTTTTTTACCCAATTAAACAGAGTTACATGTATTTGTTTTATTAAGACGTCTGCACTAAATCTTTCCCGCAACACACTTTCACTATTCCCTTAGAATACGCACTGTTTATATAGATATCCATCTCCTATCTACATGAAAAGACCTAAAAATGTTAAGTGGGCCTGCAGGTAAACCCGAAAAAAAAAAAAAATAACGCCTATCAGGGCTCATGAAAGCAAACTGTAGTGCCCTTTAGCAGTGGATCTGCCATGGATTTCGGCCAATTCACGCCTTAGGGTATGCGTACGCAGCGTATTTGTTGGAAATATACTGCACAAAATACATGGCATCAATTCGGAGAGTAGCTTAAAGTGGTACTCTGCTGCTCAGCGTTTGGAAGAAACTGTTCCGAATGCTAGATCCAGCGGCGGGATTGAGGGGGTGGGGCGTGAAGTCATGAGGGGGCGGGGCTATGATGTCACAAGCTCCCGACACAGGCTTGAGCATTCGGAACAGTTTGATCCAAACGCTGAGCAGCGGAGTACCCCTGTAAGATTTCTGCTAATATATAAGCATTTTGGTCCATATATTTTGTGCCTGCTTTGGATTCAGATTAGTCCTATTTGAAGGGGCTAATCTGCATCTTGGACTTCTGACACGCTTTATGTATTTACCAATAAACATATGTGGAATAAGTGACATTCATTTCAGGGTATTTGAAATAGACAGCAAAAAAATATACACGCCACCGTCCACATCATCCCACAGTCCACATCATCCCACATGAATTACCTTTGAAAACAATTAGATGCATTAAGCTTAATTTTTTGCACAAATGCAAGAATGGGACTAAGCTGTAGTAGTACACATGACCTGTGGACATAAGTGGTGCTGTTTTTCTAGTCCTGGACAACCCCTTTAATGCTACGTGAATAGACAGACGTATGGTACAAGTATTTTATTATACATATTCTAGATCCCCAGTGGTTCTACTAAACCAAAGTTACAACACCATAGTATCTACTATGAAGTAAATTTGATTCAGCAGAAAATCTGGGTGTTATGTCCAGAATATAGACTGACAAAAACAAGTACAATATTAAAGCAACTATATCCCCTTTTGGCCCAGGCCTTCCCTTCCTGCTCCAGTAAGAGCCAGAACCCTTCATATAACACCCTATAGCTTAGCGTCCCAGCAATATGAGAGTATGAAGAGTTAGGGAAAGTGCAGGGATTTACATTAACGTTGCAATATTTACAGGGAATAGGTCACTAGATTTATGCTGCGCTATTCACCTGAAGTGAAACACAGTTTGACATTTCTCTGTACAGCTAAATAAATCACAGCCGTCTATTGAGCGAGCGCGCACAATTAGTGGCCGCTTTGAACCCACCCACACCCCCCATTATGTCTGTGACCAGTAGTGACAGAACTCAGTAGAGGGTGGGCTGAAAAATACACTCATGAATATCGCAGACTACTGGGTGCATGCTCACTCAGCAGTCTTTTATTTAAGAATATTTTTATTCATTTTGAAAATTTACAGGTCATAACAATAAGTTGGGACAACCCCCTGAACAAATCATCATGGAATTGTAGCCACTGGTACAGAGGTAAAGAAACTAAGACAATAAGAATACAAACCAAAACTAAAACCAGCAAAACAGACTCCCCCCCCCCCCCCCCAAATTAATTGGAATGGCTATCTATAAGACAAGACAACACATGAGTCCATGTACTAGGCATATGACAGTTGAGTATCGAAAAAAAAGCAATAGAAACATGAAAAGTACACTGTTTACAAGCAAGCATGGTGCACACTAGTCCATCAAAAGAGATCCCCATCTCCCCAGGGGATTTGAAGCCTCCCCAGAGAACCCGCTAGACCTCTATTTAAATACCAGGTCGTATCCAGAAAAGACCCCACCACCTGAGCTCTCTCGGAATCACTAAGAAAGGTTACTATAAACGTCTGCCAGTTTCTAAAAAAAAAAAAAAACCTTGGCCAACTTTTCCTTCATATGAGTCAATTCAGCCATGTCTATAAAGTATCTCTTATGCTGACCACCACAGAGGTGCTTTAACAGGTTATCAGCCACCAGCCTGTGGTTAAGCAGGCAACATTTTGCCACTATAGTGTCATCTGGCTTTATATGCAACAGGATAAGTTTCGAGCCAACAGGTAGAGTAACATTTAATTGATGGCTAATAAGGGCAAATTATTAAGTCCAGAATCTATGAGTAAGGGGACAGGTCACTAGTCCATAAAGATGGTCAGTCCCATGTTCCCAACAATTAGGACAATCCTCAATTCTCTCCGGCCTGTCTGGCGTGTGAGGGAAAGTAAAGCCATAAACGGCATGATGAATGATCTTGAATTGAGTTGACCTTGTCCCAACCCTCGAGGATCTGCAGAGTCAACAATAACTAAACAGGGAAGTGCACACCGATTAAGGCTCCCTACGTTTCACGTGTCTATAGAGACAAGAAAGAGTACAAATGCATACAAGAACAAAAGTTTTAAAGGAAGTAGTAGCAAATTCCTTGGATAAGCTGCCCAGTCTAGGTTGCAGGAGGGCCATAACCTGGCCATATGGTAGAAAGTGACCTGGCTTCCCAACCATGGAGGTTAAAAAGATCTGGAAAGGTAAGATAGAAGGGCTCAGAGGCAAACGATGGCATAAAGTCAATATCCCGGCTTCCCTCCACCGATCAAACATGGGATTTTCTCTGGCCAATGTAAACTCAGGATGTGTCCACAGGAGCACGTGTTTGCTTAACATGAAGGGAAGCCCTATAAGCATACAACAAGCCTTCCATGCTGCGACAGAATCATGCAAGAGAAGGCTGCCTCTCAAATCCTTCGGCATGGCTCTAAAAGGTTGTGTGGAGGAGAGTTGGCAACAACCATGGACCAAACATACCAGCCTCCAATTCCAATAGCAATTACTATTCCTCAGTCTAAACTAGGACGGTAGAGACAGGCTAAAATGTAATGTCTAATGTCTGGGAAACACACCCTCCCTTTTCCTTAGGCAGCATTAACTTCGTCAAGGATAAGTGAGGACTTTTATACGCCCAAATAAAATTTGTAAATGCAGACGTCAGAAGATTACGTTCCGATGCTTTAGTAATACTAGAATCGTCTGCAAAGGGTATAATAACTTGGAAAAGCTCAGTATTTTGACCAGATGACATCTAGCCAAGAGAGGTAAAGGCAATGTCACCCACTGGTGCAGTTCCCCTCTGTAGTCTGCTTTGATTTAGGCTAGGGTCACTCGTACAGTATTTTGCTGCATATTTTGCTGCTGCGTGTTTCCTGCCCAAAATCAGTTGCAGAAAAATATTCAGCAAAATATGGCACGTGTGACCTACCCTTACAATTTTAGTTGTACATATCTACAGAAAAATATAAAATAGGGATTCACTCTGGGTCCCCCTCACCTCGGATAGGGCAGCACAAATCTGGTGACAGTGTGTCTTTAAGACTTCTCTTATGTTAAATAGATCAAAGTATTTCAAGCCCTTCAAGAGCCAAAGAAGAGTGGAGAGTCACCTGTCCAGAATCCCATGTGGCTATTGAAAACAAGTAAGCCTGTCAGGTCACTTGATCACAACGATAACACAAATAGGTCTTTTGCCAAAAACAAGATTTTTCCCTCTCTATTCAATGTGTCATTTTCACAAGGCGATTTCTTTCGACTTCACGAACTGCAAGGTTAGAATATACTAGTGTGGTTCAGGTCGAGATTTTGGCACACACAGTGGTAGTCAGCACAAGATTATACACCATGGAGGGGGCTGAGAAGAGGCAGTGTCCTTTCATTCCTTATGTGTTTGAATACCTTGAAACACATTGCAAAGCCTAACAGGCAGTAGGGGGATTAATCACTCGATAGAAGCTTATACAGTACAGAAGACATTTCGCTGTGGCATGTTTAAACACCGCTTACAAAAACGTAAACCCCATTTACTTCCGTTTACATTGAGCCAAATTAATAGATAAAGGAAACCCATCAGTCTCTGGCACAAAGGGTGGATGCTAATAGTACTTCTGGTAGCAAAAGGAAGTGTGAATGGGATCTTAGAGGAAGCAGCAGCATTGTAAAATTGGCAATCCATGGGTGACAACCAACTGGTTTGCATTCCTAGGCTTCTGACTATCTTGTCTGCCTGGATGTGCTAGAGTATTTAACAGTATACACCAATCAGCTAAAATATTAAAACCACTTGCCAAATATTAGGTCCCTCGTGTGCCACCAAAACAGCTCTGACTACTCGAGACTTAGACTCAACAAGATAGCCTGAAGGTATCCAATTGTATATGGTACCACCAAGATGTTAGCAGCAGATCCAAGTCCTGTAAGTTGTGAGGTGAGGTCTCCACATATTGGACATGTTTTTCTGGCACATGCTAAAGACTATTTGGAAGGCAAGTCAACACCTTGAACTCTTTGTTATGTTCTCTATTTTAGAATTTTTTGCAATATGTCCAGGGCAGTATCGTGCTAAAAGAGGCTACTGCCATTAAGTAATATTGCTGCCAAGGATGGGGGTTGGAATTGGCCTGTACAATGTTTAGGTAGGTGGTACATGTCACATCCACATAAATTCTAGGCCCCAAGAGCATGACGCTGCCTCCTGCAGCTTATCTTTTTCTCATAGTGCATCCTGGTGCCTTCTCTTCTACAGGTAAGTCATGTACACACACCTGGCTGTCCACATGATGTAAACAAAAACATGATTCATTAGACCAGCCCAGCTTCTTCTATTTCCCATGATCCAGTAATGATGCTCGTGAGCTCATTGTAGGTGCTTATGACAGTGGACAGGAGTCAGCATGGGGACATCACCATTCTACAGCTATGGAGCCTCAGGCTGAGATACCCTATGTGTTGTGACTACTATCATAGCCCCCAGAAACCTTTTAAGCACTTAAGGTTATTACTGATCCTTTGTTGCTGTCACTGGCCCACCAGTTGTCCTGCCTTGGACCACTTTTGGTAGGTTCTAACCACTACAAATGGGAAAAACTTCATAAAACCTGCTTTTTTTTGTAGAAGCTCTGAATCAGTCTAGCCGTCACAATTTGGCCCTTGTCACAGCTCAGATCCTTACTCTTGCCCATTTTTTCTGCTGCCAAGACATCAACTCCAAGAACTGACTGTTCACTTACTGTCTACCACCCCTGACAGATGCTGTTGTCATGAGATAATCAGTGTTTTTCCCATTCCGTCAGTGGTTTTAATGTTATGGTGTATAGTTGGTATATAACTAGGCACATCTGCCATGCTAGGCTATACAGCACACATTCTTGTCTGTTTTAATACATTTAAAAAGGCAAAAAGTAATCCTAATAAGACTGTGAAAAGTCTTTGATAAAGATACACCCGATTTCACTGCCATTATATAGGAAAGCATTCTGTAAAACAAACAGTGAAGCAGAAGTGCTGTGATTTGTATATTTTTACTTGTATGGGGCAGGACACAATAAAAATGCAGTAACCATAATGCCCTTTGATGAGATGTCAGCACTGCCCAATCTGCAGCAGGAATGTGGGTTTACACAGCACAGCGACATATAGTTTAGGAATCCTTAGAGTAGTGCAGACCCCCCGGACCCTAGAAGCACCTGACAAAGTCCTGGACAGGAACAGCTTAATGCAATTACTTCATTTACAGTTAGTGTGACCATATGCACCAAGTGCACTATAGACTAAGGACATTATATTCCGACTACTACAACGTATTTATGCAACCCTTCTTAATACTTAAGAATACTACTGTTTGTATCCAGGACATGGGGAGTGCAGAAAAGTAGTCCTAACCCATTATGAAGCCCATACTCAGTAGTCCAGGTAGCCCTTTATGAGTTGCCACTACCCCCCACCCACCGGTTGCTGATTGACAATTTTGTGCCTATGCTGTACATAGACAAAAAGTACAGTAATTGGGTACAGTAATGCTTTGCCGTAACCAAGGTCTTCGTGACTTATTTATACTGCCCACAGACGGGGGGTTATCAGTGACTGTGCCACCACCTGCAGTAACTGGATCAGTAATACTGTCTGGTACCTGAAGGTGTTAACCATCGTACACATTCCTATCAGTGGTTTTCAGTGGGAGCCATCATGGATTGCAGAGTTGCACTGCAGTGACTGTGATGCATTGCAGCTTAAATAAGTGAATGGGGCCGTGTTAGGACCCACAATGGTCTGCAAGCACGGCCCGACAGTCGCAAGTAGAGATGAGCGAACTTACAGTGAATTCTATTCGTCACGAACTTCTCGGCTTGGCAGTTGATGACTTATCCTGCATAAATTAGTTCAGCTTTCAGGTGCTCCGTTGGGCTGGAAAAGGTGGATACATTCCTAGGAGAGAGTCTCCTAGAACTGTATCCACCTTTTCCAGCCCACCGGAGCACCTGAAAGCTGAACTAATTTATGCAGGATAAGTTATCAACTGCCAAGCCGAGACGTTTGTGACGAATCAAATTTACTGTAAGTTCGCTCATCTCTAGTCACGAACTTCTCAGCTCGGCGGTTGCTGACTTTTCCTGCATAAATTAGTTCATCTTTCCGATGCTCCAGTGGGCTGGAAAAGGTGGATACAGTCCTAGGAGACTCTTTCCTAGGACTGTATCCACCTTTTCCAGCCCACCGGAGCACCGGAAAGCTGAACTAATTTATGCAGGAAAAGTCAGCAACCGCCGAGCTGAGAAGTTTGTGACGAATCGAATTTACTGTAAGTTCGCTCATCTCTAGTCGCAAGAATTCCATTTGATATGGGGGCATAGCAGAGAATCTCTGAATGCAGGTTCTCTTTCTATGAAGTACACTTTCCCTTATAGGCCTAAATGTAAAGTGGTTCTTCTCTGCCTTCTCCCACTAGCACATAGGGGGGTATTTATCAATGGATTTATGTGTTTCTTTTAACACAACTTTGGTGCAATATTTCGGTGCAGTGTCTTTTTGCGCCAAAGTTTGGCGCATCTTCTCCACTGTCATTTCTACAACTTTCTCAAAATCACAGGGTCCTGTGTGTGATTTTAACTTTAGTCAGTAATTCATCATTTGCGCCAATCGATCTATGGCACAAATCCCGTTTTTTTGGGGGCGCAAATCGCCGCCAAGAAATTTTGCACATGGAAAACACACTTGGCAATGTCAGAAAATGTAAAGGCGTCAAAATACATTAAAAAAATGTTTTTGGTGAAAGCAGCGACGCCTCCGGGGCTGCTCAATACTATCCTGCGACATAGTTGTCTCTGAGGAACCTTCACCCTCCGTTGAGCCAGCATTGGACATGGCCGCACAGGTTCAGGAAAGGGAAGCACTAAAGCAGTGGTCTTCAACCTGTGGACCTCCAGATGTTGCAAAACTACAACTCCCAGCATGCCCGGACAGCCAACGGCTGTCCGGGCATGCTGGGAGTTGTAGTTTTGCAACATCTGAAGGTCCGCAGGTTGAAGATCACTGTCCTATACTTGTACATTGTATTTGGTTCAGAATCTTTTTCTAGATTTTTATCCTATAAAATTAGGTGCGTCTTCTATGACGAAAAATACGGTGTTTTAGTTGAGGCATTGGACAGAAGGCTCCGTACAGTAAGGGGAAGGTGCTGGGGTCCATTTACACTATGTGTATTAACTGACAACAAAGATTGCTTTTTCCAAGAGAAAGGAAATGTTCTCTCTGGGAAATAACTTGCCTTGCAGATATATTTTATAATTACAGGATTAGTGAGGAGTAAGCTGACACCGCATTTATCTATAGATTGCTGACTAATTTCTGACCTTTCTTAGTGTGAAATTTACAAATGTGCAGATGGGTAAAAGAAAGGGGCTGAGCCGATAACCCGTACGATAATGATGGCCTATTCTCTTACATAGGCTTCTGAGTATTAACTGTTTTTGCTTCGGTCTGGTAGACTGCATACAGTCTCTTACATCAGGGCATCCACTCTTACTGCAGGTCACTGACTTATATCCCCATCTCAAAGATTTATGGCCCATTTACTTAATATTAGAGAGGAGCGAACTTACAGTAAATTCGATTCGTCACGAACTTCTCGGCTCGGCAGTTGATGCCTTTTCCTGCATGAATTAGTTCAGCTTTCAGGTGCTCCGGTGGGCTGGAAAAGGTGGATACAGTCCTAGAAAAGAGTCTCCTAGGACTGTATCCACCTTTTCCAGCCCACCGGAGCACCTGAAAGCTGAACTCATTTATGCAGGAAAAGTCATCAACTGCCGAGCCGAGAAGTTCGTGACGAATCGAACTTACTGTAAGTTCGCTCATCTCTACTTAACCTCTTCAGGACGTAGGGCGTATGGATACGCCCTGCATTCAGAGTTCTTAAGGACCGAGGGCGTATCCATACGCCCGTGGGAAATCCGGTCCCCACCGCTAGATGGTTGGGGACCGGAGCCGGATGCCTGCTGAAATCATTCAGCAGGCACCCTGGCACCTCGCCCAGGGGGGTTCTGAGACCCCCCCCCCCCCCATGTCGGCGAACGGAGAAAATCGCATGTCAATTCAGACATGCGATTTTCTCCAATTCCGGGCTGATCGGGTCTCTGGTGACCCGATCACCTGGAAAATAGGGCTGATCGGAGTTGTCAGCAACACCCCCGATCAGCCTAAAGGATAGGAGTGAGATTGCAAAGCTGCGATCTACTCCTATCCCCTGCCATTACTCAGAACGGAGTTCTGACCAATGGCAGCGCAGGACAGGGGGTTGCCATGGCAACCCCCCGTTCTCCCCGCCCCTGGATGTCGAGGGGCTCTGGGAAGAAGATGGAGGCCGTACCTGCAGGAGAAGATGCCTGGGGACCTGGGATCTTCGCTGGAGCCTGCAGGATCCTGATCAGGTAGGGAATCGACAGTGGGGGGGGGGGGGGGGGGGGAATTGAAAGTGAAAGTAAATCGATCTTTACTGTGGCAACCACTAGGGGGGCCAAACTGCAACTCCCAGCATGCCCAGAGAGCCAAAGGCTGTCTGGGCATGCTGGGAGTTGTAGTTTTGCAACATCTGGAGGGTCACAGTTTGGAGACCACTGTTACAGTGGTGCCCAAACAGTAGCCCTCCAGATGTTGCCAAACTACAACTCTCAGCATGCCTCGACTGCCCAGGCATGCTGGGAGTTGTAGTTCTGTAACATCTGTCCCTTCAGATTTAGCAATTTTCATGACATTTTTGAAAATTGCTGCTCTACTTTGAAGCCCTCTAATTTTTTCAATAAGCAAAAGTATGTCCATTTTATGATGCCAACATAAAGTGGACATATTGTGTTTGTGAAGAAAAATAAAATTTATTTGGAATATCCATTTTCCTTACAAGCAGAGAGCTTCAAAGTTAGAAAAATGCAAAATTTTCATGAAATTTGGGGATTTTTCACCAAAAAAGGATGCAATTAACGCCGAAAATTTACCACCAAAATAAATTAGAATATGTCACGAAAAAACAATCTCAGAATCAGAATATTCGGTAAAAGCGCTTTCACGTTATTAATTTGTAAAGTGACGGTGGTCAGAATTGCGAAAAAGGGCTCAGTCCTTAAGGTGAAAAAGGGCTGCGTCCTTAAGGGGTTAATATGCCATAATTGTCTTGGTCCCACCTTGAAAACCTGTACCTACCACACCAACGAGGGTCCCTTAGATGCCTGACTGTCCACACAAGTCCCACAAACAATCAAAACGAGTTGCATAAACTGAGTGGTGCCACAATCTCCACTGTATGCACCCCCGTATTCTGACCCCTATAACTTTTTATTTTCTTATCTTTGGAGCTGTGTGGGGGATCACTTTTAATGTGGTTAGTTTGTGGTGTCCATTGTGCATGAAAAAATAAAATTTTAATAGGTCACACATTTACCTATGCAGCATATAAAATTAATTTTTGTAGCTTAAATTTATTTATACAATATATATGGCTTTGAGGTGTACCATAAAGGTCTGGGACCCATTACCTACGGCCTATATATCAGCTGGCACCTGCTGAGTATACAGAGGGCTCAGTTCCTGAGTCATTTTCATACTTCCCCATACTACATACAACTTATCCGTATCTGAAATATCAAGGAGGAGTTTTTTCCCTCTAGTTGCACCAGCCACAACATTTTATATTTAAAGCTACATAGCTACTTGTTTTTTTCCAGTACAAGTGGCACATACACTTTTTAGGGGAAAATATATGGCAACACTTAACTTTTAACCATTGTTTTGTTTTTTTTCATAAAAATTAATTTAAATAATTTTACATTTTTATAGTCACCGTATAATAACACAATAACATATAATGATAAGTCTATATGCAAGATATATTACTTCCTACAATAGCTGGTTATTGCATAAAGCGATATTAGACTTCCTGCAGACCAGACAACATACCAAGTGTCAAAAACAAATTCAGTATTCTGCCTGAGGCACCCAGGAGAGGGTCAAACTACCTTTAAATGGGCACTGTCATCAACCTTTTTTTCTTTTTTGATATGTTGTAGTACTTATGTACTACAACATATCTCGGTGGGTCGTTCCACCCTGTGGGCATTGGTGTCGCGGCGGTGGTGGTCGCCGCCCGGTGCTGCGCCATTTTATGCTAGGGACGTTGGGGACCCACTCTAAATAGGTGGCCTTGACGTGGCGAGTGGGCTTGTACTTTTTGATCAAAAATGTATACTAACAACCTGTTAGTTTTTGATATTATGCTGAGAAACAATCAGATCATTATACAAGATTGTAGATGTGCACCATGTCTGTTTTTCTACCCGAATTCACACATATCTCGAAAATACTTCTATTATTTTTTTTGTGGTTAAATTATTTTAGTTTGCTCTTGAAATCTGGCCACTAGGGGGTCTCCCTATTAGTGGCCGGCTGAAGACTGCTGTGACATCACAGCTGAATTTGGACCAATCCCGGCTGGGCATTCGGTCTGAATTCAGTCATCCTGCGCTCGCTTCCTGCCTGTCAATCAGACAGGCGGGAGCGAGCGCTTTGAACGCCTTGGCTGCGCACATTGGGTCACTGGCTTCTCGTGCTGGCTGTCCCCGCCCCCGGCATGTATAGTCTGGAGGCAGCATGCGCACTGAATCTCAGTGCTGCGCTGATGCTCCAGGACTGTTCATGTCCTGTACAGGTAAGTCTGATCTGAGGTCTTATTTCACATATTTCGGTCCCGGGTCTCGGCGGTGTAGAATAACACGGCAGGTGGGCGATGCTCCTATGCTCCTCCTCCCTGGATAACACAACACTGCTAAACAGAAAGGAGGAGACCCCGGAGCAGCCTGCCGTGCTATTAACCGCTCATCTATGCACGCTCCCGACGGGAGCACAGCATAGCTGAGCTAAGGGTGGAAGTCAGCCCCCAGCAGGCATCAGTGATGTTTTGCCTGCTGGGGAAGTCTGCCTGGTAAGTGAGCACACTATCAGGTAGACAAAAAGAAATTTCCAAAGTAGTAAAAAAAAATAATTTAAGACAGGGAGGGGGTTAAGGATAGATGGGCAATAGGCAGGGACAGAAACATTTTTTTTTTTTTTACATGGTGGGAGCTACTCTTTAATGGCTAAATAACACAAGACAGCAAGTAACACATAATAGTATCAAGGCATACAGCAAGATTACTGGAGCAGGGATGATGCAAACAAAGAAACTCAGCAAAATGCACACATTATTCTAAGTATAATATGTATGCTTACTGTAGAAAACCCCTTTAAGAGGTGGAGCTTGGGCCCAAAACATGCCACATCATGGATGTGAGATGAAACATCCATGTTAATAAAGGAAACCTAAATAGGAACGCACAGATTGAAGAACTTTAACTGCAGCTTGATCCCAATGATTCTGTACGCAGTGTACGATCTTCACATAAGCAGTGGTTGTGTATAATCTCAGGCTGCAGTGATTAGTTGCTGCAAACAAAAGCAGGAAATTACACATACAAATTGTTTTAGAAGTCGTAGTTTGTTTTCTAGGCTTCGACATGGAGAACACAGGATTAAGTGCTTCATCAAATTGCCTCATGATCCAAAATCTCAGGACCAAGGCTATAAAATGAAGGTTTATAAACATAAGTTAATTGTAGCATACATGTATACTTACTGAAACACCAACGATGTACTCACCTTTTAAAGCGCCTGTGTCGATAGTGGCTAAAGTATCAGTTCAAAATGTGACTTTGGCAGCTAATACCTGGTTTTAATGTTGAAGGGAATCTGTCAGTTCTAAAAGATGCTCAGAGCTCAACGGTCAAGGAGGCAGTGCTGAGCCGCAGCATGCATGGCTCCTCCCTCATACAGCCTTGACTAATTGATGTACAGGGATTTTTCTTCCAGCATTGAGTCTAGGTAGTGAAGGTCATAGGGGAGGCGGGTATGCTGCACCTTCTCTAGGACACCTAAACTCTGAGCATGATCTAAAGCAAATAGATTCCCTTTAACATGCAAACTTTATTGCCGGCGCTACTGTGCTCAGAGATTGGCTGCCACGTAGAGATGCAGTAAGGATGCTTCACTGTTGCACAGAACCAGACAAAGAAAAAAAATGCCTTTACCATAGAAGTGAAGCAGAAGATGTGTACTGAGTGCAATCTACCACCTTTCCAATTGGGTCTATAACAGTGGTCTCCGACCTGCGGACCTCCAGATGTTGCAAAACTACAACTCCCAGTATGCCCGGACAGCCGTTGGCTGTCCGGGCATGCTGGGAGTTGTAGTTTTGCAACATCTGGAGGTCCACAGGTTGAAGACCACTGGTCTATAAGATGCATCGCCGATTAGTTAGATGTTAAATTAGTATTACTTAACACCTGCACAAAGCTTAAAGGGGTACTCCGGTGAAACCCTTTTAACTTTTAAATCAACTGATGGCAGAAAGTTAAACATATTTGTAAATTACTTCTATTAAAAAATCTTAATCCTTCCAGTACTTATTAGCTGCTGAATGCAACAGAGGAAATTCCATTCTTTTTGGAACACTGATGACATCACGAACACAGTGCTCTCTGCTGACATCTCTGTCCATTTTAGCA
The DNA here is from genome assembly GCF_029499605.1 of Hyla sarda. Taxonomy (NCBI): domain Eukaryota; kingdom Metazoa; phylum Chordata; class Amphibia; order Anura; family Hylidae; genus Hyla; species Hyla sarda. The sequence continues at coordinate 48,189,970 of NC_079190.1, forward strand.
ACCGTGCATAGCAGATGTATGCTAAGGGCAGCATGGTGGCTCAGTGGTTAGAACTGCTGCCTTGCAGTGCTGGGGACTTAGGTTCAAATCCCACTAAGGACAACAATAAATAAAGCGTTATTATTATTATAATAACGTCAGCAGAGACAACTGTGCTCGTGATGTCATCAGAGAGCATTCCAAAAAGAAAAGTGTAGTATTCAGCAGCTAATAAGTACAGGAAGGATTAAGATTTTTTTCAATAGAAGTAATTTACAAATATGTTTAACTTTCTGCCAACAATTGATTTAAAAGAAAAAAGGTTTTCACCGGAGTACCCCTTTAACTCTATGTACACTAGAAGGCTGTAAAATAAATGACTTTGCGGTGTGTTGATGTGTTTCATTAATAGAGAAAGACTTACCGTTATCCCCCAAGTCTCTGAAGAATTTCGGACCTGGTTTAGCTTTAGCTGCCACAGAAAGCATTGAATCAAATTCCTATAGAAGAGAAACGATAAGCTTACATCTGGCCATACAAAGATGTTGTAGAATAACAGAAATGTTAACAATTTTTACATTTTTAGCCAAAAGACTTAGTAAGTGGCAGAGGTATAGTATAAGGCTCCTAGGCTATTGTCTTGCAATTTTTATGATATGCCAATACAGTGCAGCCCCCTTACACTGCTGCCACCAGGATCTTTAGACCTCTCCAGTATCAGGACAAGGGTATGACTGCACATCTAGCGATACCTGGCAGTATATCATCCCTTAATGGGGTCTCCCACTAATCAGTCTCTTTCTGTCTATAAAATAGCTGATGCCAGGGTGTCCCGCTGCTGGGACCCATCATCTGTAGTTTGAAGAGAAAACTTGTATTAGATGTTTAATTACAGGAACCCCTACCTCCCCCTACCCCCCCCCCCCCAAAAAAAAAAAAAAAAAAAAAAAGGCAAAACGGAGCACTACATGGTGATATTGAAATCAATAGGTTTTTTTTTAGCTGTCCTTCTAGTCTGCAATCACAAAAAGATGAGCAGTGGGACTGGGCTTAAAGGGGTTATCCAGGAACATTTTTTTTTTTTAATATATATATATATATATATATATATATATATATATATATATATATATATCAACTGGCTCCAGAAAGTTGAACAGATTTGTAAATTAGTGCGAGGATAAGGATCAAAGGAAAAAAACGGCAGACTCACCGACAGGTACTCTTCAGGACTTTCTTTTTTTATTGAAAATATTCACAATTACATGGTAGAACGTGGGGAGGGACGGGACGGGGGGGGGGGGTATGGGGGGACACAAATCCGGCCGGATTGGTGTACCCCCTGTCCCGTCCCTCCTCACGTTCTACCATGTAATTGTGAGTATTTTCAATAAAGAAGAAAGTCCTGAAGAGTACCTGTCGGTGAGTCAGCCGTTTTTTTCCTTTGATCCTTATCCTCGCACAGTTTTACTTCTTTGTTGGAACCAGGGCACCACCGCTACTCCAGGCTATACAGACTCTGCTCTTTCCTAGCCCGTGTGTCCGGCTTGCTGATCCTTGCAGTGCCGAACCAGCTTTGTGTTCCTTTGAGATTCGTAAATTACTTCTATTAATTATTTTTTTTTAATCCTTTCAGTACTTATGAGCTTCTGAAGTTAAGGTTGTTCTTTTCTGTCTAAGTGCTCTCTGATGACACATGTCTCGGGAACCGCCCAGTTTAGAAGTGGTTTGCTATGGGGATTTGCTTCTCTGCTTTTCTGTCTAAGTGCTCTGTGATGACACGTTTCTTGGGAAACACCCAGTTTAGAAGCAAATCCCCATAGCAAACCTCTAAACTGGGCGTTTCCCGAGACAGGCGTCAACAGAGAGCACTTAGACAGAAAAGAACAACCTTAACTTCAGAAGCTCATAAGTACTGAAAGGATTAAGATTTTTTTTTATAGAAGTAATTTACAAATCTGTTTAACTTTCTGGAGCCAGTTGATATATAAAAAAAAAGTTTTTTTCCTGGAATACCCCTTTAAGGGCACATTTTTTTTTATTTTTTACTATTATTAATCTCAGAATCTCTTTAACTCATAATATAGTATGGTGTTTATAGTTCTTTTTTTTCACAGTTCAGAATGGTGTTAAATAATAAAAGAAGTCATGCTGACTATTAATCCCTGTTCTGAGACATTCCTGGGTCAAGCTGGTTTCTGTACATCCTGGTTCTTTTCAAAGAAACTCCTGCAGCACTTGCCGCAACAGTGACCGACTAAAGCAAGTGGCTGTCGGGTGTCCATGTCAAGTGGGACCAGGAAGTACACTAGCAGGAACCATTGGAACTGGAGAGGTAAGTCAAGTATACCTTCCAACTTTTCCCAAGACCAATGAAAGTTGTCAGGATGCTTGGATGGCTGTCTTTAGAGAAGGAAGTATATATCAGGCCTAAAGACAAATATATACTGTATATTCACATAATTATGATGTACACCTGCACTGTAATATAACACTGCACTGTAATGTTAAAATCTATGCCCTAGTTTGAGGATCAGAACCCGGAGGCATGTATTAATGTATGAGATGTTTATTTTGGTTCCCTTTACACATGATCTGTGTATATAATATGCATCTTTTTTACACTTATATATTTAATTATGTAAACACGTTAATTGGTCCTGCATGGCCATAAAACTACACCACTGCTGTTATTCTTTGCTTGACAATGGCAACGTGAGGTTGCCGAAACGTAGCACCATTTGAAGTGAACAAAGATCACTTTTAGAAGGTTCCCCGACCAGGATTAACTGCAGCAGGCACCCACTCACCACTGGAGTGCTGCTTTCTTTGCTTTACTATATATTATATATATATATATTCACTAACCATGACTCCACAAGACACCCCAGCTGATTTGTTTCAAAATCAGACACCCCATAGCCCCCCATAAACAGTCTTTGAAAATCCAGGTATTTCCTGGTTTGTGCGGGGAGCTGGAAGCTGCAGAAAACTAAAAAAGACCATCATCACCTCCTGTGCTTGTTTCCTGTGTGACCTGCCGGGAGGAATTGCCTCTAGAAAGCTGAGCAGGTCACATGGTTAGAGAAGCAGTGAACATAGATGAGGGAGGTGTGTGAGTGCGGCCTCAGCCAACTATGGACAATCACACACTGAAGTGCTCTCCACTCTCTAAGAGCTGAGGAGAAGGGAGTGCGACATTGCAAAGTGAGATGTTCTCTACACAAAGCAAAGTGTAGACAACAGTCACCATGTGTGCTATGAGGCTTACCCTTCCCCTCCTCATAGAGGACACATGGACATTTGGCAGTGCCGAGCAATCATTATGGGGAGGTCAGGAAAGATAACTGACTGCCAAAATTTGGCAGTCAGGTATTGAAAATGCATGGTCACCTTAAGACTGTTAACAAATCTTTTTTTGTAAATGAACTTGAACAATTTAAAATGGCCAAATGATGAGTCAGCACTATAAACTGGAATTTACTACGAGGCTGGTGCAAATGGATTGGTCATGAGACTTCCAGGGTAAATCATATAGAAAATAGGACATTCCTTTCATGATTTAGCAGAGTACGTAACACTGTATTACTGGGTAGGTGTGGATGGCGCATACCACACAGTGTGGACTTTTACCATGAATTTCCTTCCTTTTATCAGATGAGTAAGATGACAGGTAGTAAGTTGTAAATACTTTGAGACAGATTACCGTATTCACGGCTGATGTATATGGCTCACATTTATCAAATACTTCAGGTGGTAAAACTCCTTACCTTTTTTGTCAGATTCCGAGCGCTGGTTTTATCTAGAAAAGGAAAAAAAAAACATATAAGAAAGGCTTAGTCACTGTATTCGGCTGGGATAAGAAGTATGAGGCACAGAGGGTATATCGGTTAGTCAGATTTTATGGCATATTTCAGGTATGTAAAGACCACATCATACACTCAAGGATCACAGTCCAGACTATACAAAGGCCGTAGTGAATCACCATCATCCGAAGAGGTTCCATGATTTTTTAATTCAAGACTGGAGACAAAGGCATGGTTTCTCAACTAGGATGTCCAGCATGCATCAGCTGCAGAGGCCGGGTTGGGAAACATAGAATGTGTCGGCAGATCAGAACCATTCGGCCCATCTAGTCTGCCCAATATCCTGAATACTATGAATAGTCCCTGGCCCTATCTTATATGAAGGATAGCCTTATGTCTATCCCATACATGCTTAAACTCCTTCACTGTATTTGTAGCTACCACATCTGCAGGAAGGCTATTCCATGCATCCACTACTGTCTCAGTAAAGTAATACTTCCCGATATTACTGCAGAAACCTTTCCCCTCTAATACACTGCTGAAAAAAAATAAAGGGAACACTTAAACATCACAATGTAACTCCAAGTCAATGACACTTCTGTGAAATCACACTGTCCACTCAGGAAGCAACACTGATTGACAATTTCACATGCTGTTGTGCAAATGGAACAGACAACAGGTGGAAATTATAGGCAATTAGCAAGACACCCCCAATAAAGGAGTGGTTCTGCAGGTGGTGACCACAGACCACTTCTCAGTTCCTATACTTTCTGGCTGATGTTTTGGTCACTTTTGAATGCTGGTAGTGCTTTCACTCTAGTGGTAGCATGAGACAGAGTCTACAACCCACACAAGTAGTGCAGATCATCCAGGATGGCACATCAATGCGAGCTGTGGCAAGAAGGTTTGCTGTGTCTGTCAGCGTAGTGTCCAGAGCATGGAGGCGCTACCAGGAGACAGGCCAGTACATCAGTAGACGTGGAGGAGGCCTTAGAAAGGCAACAACCCAGCAGCAGGACCGCTACCTCTGCCTTTGTGCAAGGAGGAGCCGGAGGAGCACTGCCAGAGCCCTGCAAAATGACCTCCAGCAGGATACAAATATGCATGTGTCCACTCAAACGGTAAGAAACAGACTCCATGAGGGTGGTATGAGGGCCCAACGTCCACAGGTTGGGGTTGTGCTTACAGCCCAACACTGTGCAGAACGTTTGACATTTGCCAGAGAACACCAAGACTGGCGCCCTGTGCTCTTCACAGATGAAAGCAGGTTCACACTGAGCACATGTGACAGAGTCTGGAGACACCAGGGAGAATGTTCTGCTGCCTGCAACATCCTCCAGCATGACCGGTTTGGCAGTGGGTCAGTAATGGTGTGGGGTGGCATATCTTTGGGGGGCCGCGCAGCCCTCTATGTGCTTGCCAGTGGTAGCCTGACTGCCTGAGATCCTCAGACTCCTTGTGAGACCATATGCTGGTGCGGATGACCCTGGGTTCCTCGTAATGCAAGATAATGCTAGACCTCATGTGGCTGGAGTGTCAGCAGTTCCTGCAAGAGGAAGACAATGATGCTATGGACTGGCCCGCCCGTTCCCCACACCTGAATCCGATTAAACAAATACATTGACGTGGTTTCAGATGGCAGAAGGTGCTCAACCCCTGAATGCAGATGTGCATAGATACAGGGGGGAGCAGAGCCTGTGCTTGTGGTCCGTTGCTATGGGCAATCCCCAGCAAAAAATGCATACAATGGAGGATGCCTAAAAACGACCACAAGTACCACAATGTCATCCTGCACCAGATATATAGGTGTGGATGTAAAACAATCAAAATAATCTACGTGGAATATCTGTGCACTACTGTGGTAGATGTAATAATGACATTGCCTAACCCTCAAAACTGATATTAAAATTGAGACATTATCCAGTATATCCTTATATGAAGGACATACTTTAGCTTGTGCAGGATGCCATTGTGGTACTTGTGGTCATTTGCAGGCATCCTCCATTGTATGTATTTTTTGCTGGGGATTGCCCATTGAAACAGACCACAAGCGCAGGCTCTGCCCCCCAGTATGTATGCACATCTGCATTCAGGGGTTGAGCACCTTCTACCATCTGATCCCACGTCAATGTATTTGTTCAAAGTTTATACTAATGCAGCCTTTATTATCATTTTAGATAGCATTAAGGTTCACCTGTGAGGCCGGCAACATATCAGCCAGCTTGGTTGGGGCTTATGGTCTGCCTCCCTCCTCCCATTGTATGTGTGCTCAGTCACACTGGAGGTAACCTGGGAGGGGGCTGTGAGTCTGACCTAATACTGCTGTAATTGCCAACTGGCCCCTGGTTTTGCTGATCACACACAGGTAGGTTAGTGTTAGGTCCCGTGCCACTTGAGAAACCTTGGCTTTGGTGTGTGGGCTCGGGTATGTCCTTCATATAAGGATATACTGGCTAATGTCTCAATTTTAATATCAGTTTTGAGAGTTAGCCAATGTCATTGTTACATCTACCACAGTAGTGCACAGATATTTCACATAGATTATTCTGAATCCGATTGAGCACATCTGGGACATCATGTCTCATTCCATCCACCAACGCCATGTTGCACCACAGGCTGTCCAGGAGTTGGGAGGACATCCATCACCTCATCAGGAGCATGCCCAGGCATTGTAGGGAGATCATACAGGCACGTGGAGGCCACACACAATACTGAGCCTCATTTTGACTTGTTTTAAGGACATTAAATCAAAGTTTAAGGACATTACATCAAAGACCATTACTGTAGTTTACCCAAATTCTTTTCCATTGGACGTATCCCCCCCAGGAGCACCAACCCTGTTACATATCTCTGTGTCACAAGCAAAAAGACCAATATCGAACCACCAAGACCTTCTGCAATATCACTAATAAAAATTTCAAACAAAATTGGTCCCAGTACAGATGCCTGAGGTCCCAACTAGCAACAAGACCTTGCTCTTAATATTCTCCATTGACTACAACCCTCTGGCTGTCTGTCCCTCAGCCACTGCCTAATCCACTCAACAATATGGGAGTCCAAGGATAAAGACTGCAGTTTATTGATAAGTCTTCTATGTTGCACAGTGTCAAAAGTCTTACTAAAATCAAGATTAGCGATGTCTACTGCCATTCCGCCAACTAAGATTTTATTTACCCTATCAAAAGATTTGTGTGACATAATCTCCCTGAAGTAAACCCATGTCGTTCTTCATCTTGCAATCCATGGGATTTTAGATGTTCCACAATCCTAAGGCTTCTTTTGTAAAACGTATCTCCTGGCAGCATCTCATCTTCTTTGAGAACCAAAGGATCCGATGTTGAAAACTAACATCCCCAATCTCCTTTGTTTGGGAAGATTCGGCACACATCCTAACACATAAAATAGTTGACTGGAGACAATGAAACGGTCATGTTCAGCAGAATGTGCTCCTGGGCACCCTTACATATGCTCACAAAAACCAAAAATGCATATAGGTAGCTGTATTTGGATTCATGGGCCACCTTTATCAATGCATTGACACCTATTATTATCTTTAAGAACCCCCTGAACTCTTTGAAACTCATTTATCAACGTTAATGCCAAAGTTTTTCCCCTGTGATGGAATTATCAGGGTGTGTACTCAGTTGATAAATATGTTGCACCCTGACAGATTGGTGCACAACTATAAATAAATCTCACATTGGACCTCATTTATCATGACTGTCTAACAAAAACATTGGCCTGGTTGTCCATACCAAGAGATCAACATTTACTTGTAAGTTCTTGAAGGGATTGCCTCCATATTTGGGCATACAGAGGTCATGGGGGGGGAGGGGGGGTCTCGATTCTGGGAATCTCCCGATGATCTAGAATACAGATGTCAGAGAGAGGGCTCATATCCGGGAATCTTCCAATAATAGAGAAAATCTTTATACAGTGGTCCCTCAAGTTACAATATGAATTGGTTCCAGGAATACCATTGTAGGTTGAGACCATTGTATATTGAGACCATAACTCTATGGTTCTGAAACCCCAAAATGTTATCCAAAAATAGGAAAAAGTAAGGATGATAAAAAAAAAAAAATGGATAACTAATACAGATAAAGCAAGTCTTTACATATAAAAGTAAGAAAGATCTGCTGGGAGCTGTAAATCACTGTGTATGTAGAGGACAGGAGCTTCTTCAGGGTCCTGTACAGTACACAGGGGCCTAAAAAAAGTAAAATGGAGCCGCCCTCCCCTGGTGTTCAAAGGAGCAGCTAACACTGGCACAGGAAAAGAGTAGCACAGAACAACTAGTACCTCCCTGTATTGTAGGGAGGCGCTACCAGACAGTGCAAACAATGCATTTATACAGTAGTAGGGGGACCTACTATGAGGTCCTACTCAAACCTCCACAAGAGAGGTCATAAAGTGAGAAATAAGTGTACCTGTCTCTTTAACAAAAAGACTTTGAACCTTTCCTAGCATTACGTCATAAGTTGATTGTTCTAGTGATCGGACGGGATCTAAACACTCAGACCACAACCAAACAGAGAGAGAAGCGCATGGCTGAGTGCTTCTTTTACTCCTCTCTGTGGCAGCCACTGAGATGATCCCTTAGACTTACATTTTTAATTTGTCTTGGTCATGTGGCACAGAGCTTAAAGAGAACGGGCTAAGAGTGCTCTTTTCCCAACCTGTTCTTTTTACATGTCTATGCAACATGTCAAACGTTTTTATTTATTTATTTAATTTATTTTTTTAAATTTACCTGCCCATTTAAAGGGGTACTCCAGTTGCAAACTTTTTTATTTATTTATTTTTTTTTAAAATGAAGTGGTGCCAAAAATTTACAGATTTGTAAATCACTTCTATTAAAAGAATCTTAATCCTTCCAGTACTTTTTAGGGGCTGTATACTAAAGAGAAATCCAAAAAATAAATGTATTTCCTCTGATGTCATGACCACAATGCTCTCTGCTGACCACTGCTGTCCATTTTAGGAACTGTCCAGAGCAGCATATGTTTGCTATAGGGATTTTTTTCCTGCTCTGGACAGTTCATGAAATGGACAGCAGAGGTCAGCAGAGAGCACTGTGGTCATGACAACAGAGGAAATACATTTCTTTTTTTGGATTTCTCTTTAGTATACAGCCCCTAAAAAGTACTGGAAGGATTAAGATTTTTTAATAGAAGTGATTTACAAATCTGTAACTTTTTGGCACAAGTTGATTAAAAAAAATAAATAAAATAAATAAATAAAAGTTTTCCACAGGAGTAGCCCTTTAAAGAAATTAGACAGAATAATTCTGTGGGAGTTGAGCTAAGAGACTCATGGATTTTGGCCATCAGACAGAGGAGACTTCTAGGGACAACTCTGTAAAATATAACTCATTAAGTGTCGAGAACCAAGATAGGTAGAATACTTATTATTTGTTATATGGCAAGTGTTTTGAACCAACAAATTACAGTTATGACCCGGAGAGTGACATGTTCATCCATATTAATAATATATAACCAGGGAAGGCAGTGGGGTAGCCCCTCCGAGACCACAGTTGCACAATAGGCCAGGCACACAACAGTCACTTTGATCTAGTGAAACTCCAGAGGAGTTTGAGATCCCCAATATCAGTTATGGGCTGCACTGTAGGGTCATAAAATATGTTGTAGATAAACAGATTTATTGAAAACAGGAGTGTTTTTCTGGTGAAACATTAAAAAGTACCTGTCATATCCCACAAAAAAAACACAAATGTTATATTTTACTCAGTACCTAACGCACATTAATTTTTGTGTGTCTAGCACCTATATTTCTCTCACAAATACCTTCTATCTGTTGCTCACTTGGTTTGTCATTTTGTGCTTTGAAAGGGGGAGTGTCCTACCTCTGCATGACTCCTCTTCCTCCCTGAGTCTGCTGTGCTGGGTCTCTTCATCCAGTCACTGCAGGCTGCTCAGCAACCCCATTCACTCTGTTTTAACGCTGCAGTCTGACAGGACAGGAGTGAGCACAGAAAAATGCTAGTCCCACCCTCACTTACTGGACCACGTCCCAACCTGTGCTTCAGCTGGGACAAAGAATATGCTGCAGTCGGACAGGATTATGTTATGGATGGTGTGGGGGCCCCCATTGATTTATTTATTTATATTTTTAAATGTTTGGCCAAGATGTACAAGATATAAAAAGTTTTTGAATCGAACAGTGACTATTTAGAAAAATATATAAAATTTAGATATATACACACACATATACAGTTTATGTATGTATATATATATATATATATATATATATATATATATATATATATATTATAAACAACCACCATTGTTGGGGTGTGTAATGACATGTCATCCATAGTGATGTCGAAACGCTAAGTCAGCCAGTCACAAGACTTGTTAAACATTTTTGCTTATTCCTGGAAAACCCCTTAAATAATTAAGTCATAAATGTTAATAGTGAGTGAAACCCTTTAAGAAAATGATGCAATGCCATTAATCCGATGTACAGCACGCCTTTTTCTTATTCTCTCAAGTGCTGTGAAGGAAGGATAATGGTTCGAGTTAGCAATTCTCTTTCATCTTATAAAACATTAGGATTTTTATTATCACCCAGACACATCTTCAGATTGTTTTCTCAGTGACCGTGTTCCTTTGAATTCAGCTGTCACTGTTAAGCCTTTTAACTGTATAAAAGTGATGGGTGTTGCGGAGTGCAAGTGAGCACTAGCTTTAATTCTTCCGAGTGCATTTCCAAACTCTGATGTCAGCCATGTTCCATGTATTTGTGTTGAAGCATGATAGATCATGGAAAAAACATTTCCAGTCTCAGAATTAGATCTGACATGAAACCACTATTGCCCGTGGCAAATCGGAGTCAGAATCTGCTGCGTTGGGTGATGTTATGTTAGTTACAGTTATCATCTAATTTGATTCGCTTAGCCACGGGCACGGACTCCTCTGACGCTATCTAAACATATTATAATAGCCGGTGTGTAAATGTGGCCCTCTGCCTGTAATATCATTAAGTGTTTGTAGCCAGTGACTATTTTGCGCATTCTAAGCAGTATAAACAGAGCACAGAATATTTGAGATAGGTGGAGACATGCTGAAGAAGAAAAAAAAAAAAATGTACTATATGTTGGAAGCCAAAATTCCATCAAGAGGTTCAGAGATCTGCAGAGCCAGCTTTTCTTAAGCTCTACACTTCGGCAAGTAGCATGTAAACTACATAAAAAATAGTTTTTTACTTTAACACAGCAAGAACTGGATGGAAGGTCTAATCCCATCACAGAAGGCCAAAAGAAAATATCTCACATTTTGAAGGCATTCTTCTTAAGATGTAAAGCATACTTTTCGGGAAGTATACCCCAGTTTGGAGCCACTTACAATAATCCATTAGGAAAATGGCCAACAAGCAATTTCATAATACAGTGTTTCCTAACCAGAGTGCTTCCAGCTGTTGCAAAACTACAACTCTTATCATGCGTGGACAGTATGTTGGGTTCCTGTGGCCAAAGAAGAAATAGATACAGAATGCGCCGGTGATTGGCTGGCAGAGGGAATGGGGTCCCTGACTGACTTACCTCCCTTCCATTTGACAAATCTGTCAATCTGAAGAAGGGGTATGCTAACCCCGAAACGCGTTATTGTTGTGTACCAATAAACCTTGAACTTATATTCACTTCCATGACGTGGTTGTGAGATCTCTTTGGATCCCCGAGCACCTGGATAAAGGTCACTTTTTTTCTTACTACCAAGTTCCCTTCCATATGGACTCCCATGACTTTCGAAAACCTTTTGGCAGCATAGGAGACTGCAATCTACGCTACATCAACAGCAGTTTTAGGCTCCCTGTTGCATACAAATTGTTGTAAACCAATGGGGTAAATGTAGAAGAATTGGTCCTTGACCACAAGATCTTCCAGGTCCTCAAAGCTTGTAAAAGACCCACTGCCAGAAAGTGGTAAAAAAGCTCTCAATAACAAATACATAGCTGCCAGCTGTAGACTTCAAAACTTTCTGCAGCACCTCTCTGGGGTGAGGTTGTACTTTCTGATTAAAAACGTCCAAGACTTTGCCTTTTAATCCTCAAATACAAAAATGTGCCCACTGCTCAAGAGACAGGTATTGCCTGCAGAAATGCCTGCAAACCTTAGCAAAAAAATCCCAATCTTTTCCAATCACAGGCAGTTTCGGCAAATGAGGGACAATTTATGTTCCAGGATTGGGGGTTGCATCTGTTTCTCCTTTGAAGCTTGTGCCCAGCTCTCTCTTGACCTTGTGTTCTGCACCTTCTCATTCACTATTAGGCTAGGTTCAGACTACCAATCTCCGGGCAGAAAATTTCCACCCAGAGATTCCGAGTGTGGCCAGCGCTGAATCAGTCGGCGCTAGGACCGCGCGGACACTGCAGTCTCCAATAGACTGCAATGTGTTCCACGTGGATTTCTGCCTGAAGAAAGAGCAACGCCATTCTTCAGGCGGAAATTTCCAAGCGGATTTTCCGTTCCCAAATTCCGCTTCACAAATTCCGTAGTGTGAATTTGTGAACGGAAAAACATTCATTACACTATACATTTTAGCAAGGGGAATTTTCGCCTGCAATTTCAAAGCGAAATTGCAGGCGGAAATTCCGTAGTCTGAACCTAGTCTTATTGTCTGCGTTCTGCAGCAGAAGCCTACTGATAATGTAGAATGAGTAGCAGGTGCGTACTATGGTCAAAGGCACCCAACTGGTGAAGAGCCATTTGAACAGAGAAGTCCATGCCCTCCTAAAACTGGTGGTACAGGTATCCTTAGGAGAAGGATAATAATGCCCATTGCCTTGTTCTGGTTCCACAACAATCTGCTCCATCCATACACAAATCAACAGAATACAATAGGTTTAGAGTTACGGTAAATAGAAGAAATCCCGGCACACACGGATAGATGCAAATCACCAGAAGTGTTTATTCTCAAGTTAGCATGGCATGGCAATGTAGCGACACGCAGTGTCGCTACATTGCCATGCCATGCTATGCTAACTTGTGAATAAACACTTCAGGTGATTTACATCTATCCGTGTGTGCCGGGATTTCTTCCATTTACCGTATGCTGACCAGTCCACGGGCACCACCCTACCAGCTACGAGTGCCGATTCCTTCTACTTCTACTATAGGTTTAGAGTTAGGCCTTGGAGAACTGGGGTGCTCCTTGCAAGGATACTGAGGATCCTTTAGTGCAGAAAAAAACTGCTTGAACCAAGCACGTATGCTCTATCTGTGCACACTTCCTCAGTACTTGACGTTGGTGTGAATTTAAGAGATTAATCTATCACTCACTTTCCCATCAGGTTAAAAAATTTGGCATCAATCAAATGCTCTTTATCTCAGGAGAAAAGTCAGCAGAAACTTTCAAGGAATTGCCTTTTGACCTTAGAGTTTGATACTGTGACCCATGTCCACAGGCCCATCATACTGCAGGCTCTCTCTTGACCAAAACTAGCCTATTGGTACTACAAAATGAGCTGCAGGTGCATACTTCAGGTCCCAGGCACCCAAGAGCAATGTGATAAGAAAAGTCAATGCCCTTCTGAGAACCGGTGCTGTGAGGATCCTTTGGAACACCCTTCATTGCTCAGCTACTCTGAGTGTGACTAGAGCCACGTACAGGGGTCATGGAACACTGATCTGACTTATGCTCCAAGCCCAAACCTGCAATCCCTTTGGAAAGTCACTTGTCTGAAAGGTTTCGGCGGATGAAATAATTCCAATGTAAATTACTAAAACTTGCTGCTGCAGTACATTCGGTATTGCCATTTTTCAAGAGTTGTCAACAGACTACCATGGTGCTCCGCAATTACCATTCATGGGTGATTAAAAGAATTATTCGGTGCTATACATGCCTTCATATCACTGGTGGGGAACATTTTTTGGTCCTCTGACTGGCAGGACAATTTGTAGCCTTATGATGGTGATTTGGGAGATTACAAAGTTTATTGTCTTGAGGTTAAAGTAACGCACTTCAGAAAGTATAATTTATATTAATAAAATACATTTGAAACAAATTTTCTCAATGTTTAGGAGAGAATTTACCAAAAAACTAGATCAAACATTAAAAGTTAAAAAGGGAAAATTGTTACTAGACACACAGACTGGCAATGAGGTGGGAGGATTCGTGGTGCCAGGAGGCAGATTGCTGCTATTTACGTAAGTAATAAACAGAGCCTGGTAATCACATAAAGCATCAGACTGCTCACTTGGCACCTGACCCCTTTCTTCTCTTTAGATCATGACATTGCCTGCACAGGAAAAGTGGGGCGGACAAACTTAAAAGAAGCAATTTAACAAGATCATATAAAGTGCAGACCAACTGCATAGAAGAAAAGATAATGAACTATACAAGGAAGATGAAGATTTCTGAGCCGTAGATAAAAACTATATTGAGAAGATCAAGGACTATATTGAATGCTAAGCTGCAAAAATAGATATAACAAGCATATTAAGGGAAAAACAGCAAAGTGCATGTATTCATCCCTCAATCCGTACATCAAAAGTAAAGGACAACTTTACGTGATCAACCGTGATGGTAATCTTGCTGGTAAATGTGGAGGAATACGAGAGGTGTAAAATACATATAGTGGTGGAGCTAGAGGAAGCATTGGTGACCGACAGACTCCAGCAGTATGCAGTATTGAGTAGGGCTGAAACCAACCATTATTTGCCGATTATTGGTTTGATTCATCGGATTTAAACAGAAAACGGTATTAGGGGACAAAGGAAAGGTTAACAGGAGGGAGTAGGAACTGCATTGTGAAGAGTTAAAGGCCATCTGCGGCCGAAAACAACTTATCCACAGCATAGGGGATAAGTGTTTGATCGCAGAGGGGGACGGGGGCGGTCTGAACGCTGCAGGAAGTGTGCTGGCAGAAGCATGACGTTGCGGCCAACACGCCTCCTCCATGTAGTTCTATGGGAGAGGCAGAGTTAGTGTCTCCCCGCTTCTCCCATAAAACTGTATGGGGAGGGGGCATACCGTGGACCTCTCTAGGTCGAAGCTACGCACATTAGTGCTCTCAATGAGCGCTAATGCGGGGGCCCTGTTCATCTTAGCGGCGTGACCCCTATGATCTAACACCTTGTGCCCTATCCTTTGGATAGGGGATAAGATGTTTGGGGCGGAATACCCCTTTAAGTATCTAAATAGGCTATGTGCTTAAAGGAGTTATCCCTAGGTAGACACTTATCACTTTTCCACAGGATAGATGATAAGTGTGTGATTGGTGGAGATCTAACCACTGGGACTAGTGCTGAGTGGTATGACCAAATATGTATATCACTGTATTTTTCTGAATTATGGCGGTTTCACGGTATTTCGGGGGGGGGGGGGGGGGGGGTCCTCAGTATAGTGTCAGGTGGTGCTCACTATGGTACCCGGGGTCTCTGTCAGGCCGCCCGGTAACTCTCCTCCATGTCTCCGCAGATCTGCTCGAGTTTCCCGCGCTCACCTGGAAGTCACGTGCCCGCCGGGAGTTGCCCAGCTCCTCACTGTCAGTTCAGTGCGGCTCGGACTACACTTCCCAGGGACGCTTCTCTACGCCATCACACATTGGAGTTGGTTGCTATGGAAACGGTAGTGTGGCATGTGAAAAATTCATATCGTAAAGAAAAAACATACAGGTATTCGGTATGAACCGCTATACCGCCCAGCACTAACTGGGATCCTGTGATCAAAAGAATAAGGTTCTTTGTTCTCCTTTGTGAATAGAGCTGGAGTCGCATATGTATTTCACTTTTTAAAACTAATGGGGATACTGGAGTACAGAGTTTAGCTATTTTCAGCAGTCCCATAGAAAGTGAAGGGGCAGTGGCAATGCAAGTGCATACAACTGAATTCCAAAAGGAGCACCTGTGGACCACCATTGTTGAGAACGCTTGGTGTTCAAGTGTTTTTACAACACTTGAATACTCCTTTTTCGTAAAAATCCAAATAGCCATGCAGATATACTATCAACAGTACTATATACCTTCCCCTACGTCCTGTGCTTATTCTATTCCATGATCGGCAAACTAATGCCCCAATACATTTTCAGTCTGCAGAGACCAAAGTTAGTAGTCCTATCCATGCATACTACATGATGGTTTGCACCTTTCAGACATGAAAAAAAAAAGAAAGATATGGCTATTTTATTGCCTATCATCATCATCATCATCATCATCATCAGACTACCAGGGATTAACACTTAAGGACACAGACCATTTTGGCCTTAAGGACGAAGACAATTTTATTTTTGCAGTTTCGTTTTTTCCTCCTCGCCTTCTAAAAATCATAACTCATATATTTTCATCCACAGATGAGAGTGAGGGCTAATTTTTTGAGCGACCAGTTGTTCTTTGTAATGACATCACTCATTATACCATAAAATGTATGGCGAAATTTAAAAAAATACTATTTGTGTGGGGAAATTGACAAGAAAACCACAATTTTGCAAATTTTGGAAGTTTTCAAAATGTTGGAATGTTTAACATGTTTTCTGATTCTGTGGGTCAATACGATTAAAATGATACCCATGATTACATTCTTTTCTATTGATGTACCGCTTTAAAAAAACTCAAACTTTTTAACCAAATTAGTGCCTTTAAAATCCCTCTATTTTGATGACCTATAACTTTTTCATTTTTCCATATAAGCGGCGGTATGATGGCTTATTTTTTTGCGTCGTGATCTGTACTTTTTTTTATACCACAATTGCATATATGAAACTTTTAATTAATTATTATTATTTTTTTTAATCTTTGGGAATAATATGTGACAAAAAAGCATAAATTTTTTTTTTCCTTAACATTGTTTACCTTATTGGGATCAACAAGATTATATTTTGATAGTTAGGACATTTAGGCACGCGCAGATACCAAATTTGTTTATTAATTTTATTTTATTTACACTTTCTGGGGGTAAAATGGAAAAGAGTGATGATTTACATTTGTATTGGGGGAGGGGATTTTTCAAATTTTTTAAACTTTTTTTAAACACTTTAATAGTAATCATTCAATTGCTAATACTGTTCAGTGCTATGCATAGGGAATAGCACTGATCAGTATTATCGGCGATCTTCTGCTCTGGTCTGTTCGATCTCAGACCAGAGCAGAAGACCCTTGGAGACAGACAGAGGCAGGTGAGGGGACCTCTGTCCGCCATTATGGATGATCGGATCCTCGCGGCAGTGCCGAGGGCGATCCCATCATCCATTTTACTGACTGCAATGCCGCAGATGCCGTGATCTATATTGATCACTACATCTAAGAAGTTAATGGCGCACATTAGCACGATCGCTGATGTCCGCCATCACCGGCAGATCCCTGGCTGCTGATAGCAGCCGGGACCTGCTGTGCACGACACGAGCACCACTCTGGTGCTCGTGGTCATGTACAGGACGTAAATGTACGTCCTGGTGCGTTAAGTGCCAGGGCACCAGGACGTACATTTACATCCTATGTCATTAAGGGGTTAATCTGTATAAAATTCCCTCTATAGTAATATTATGCAGAATTTAACAATAAAATAAAACACCAACGTACATGACTATTAGATCATTAAAAGCAACCTTACGTTCACGGACATAAAGCCACTTTAATGAATGTCCCTTTACCAGCAGATGTAAAACTTCAGAGCTGGATATCGTGTCCTGGGACATTTCTGCGTACACAGCTGCCCCTCCAGCGCTGACCAAGGATTACAGCATTCCATTGCAGCAATAACATCGCTGGTCAGGAGGCTTTCAGACTGACATACATATCAACAAAAGAGATATGCACATGAAATGCCATTACAACAAGAATGGCCATGTAATAGCGGGGGATGAATAAATGCATTCTGATGATGCCTTCGGGGCATTTTACCACATACTGTAGACCGTCAGATTTGCTTTCAAAGAGTCCACCTGTGCCGGCTGGATAGACTGAAAACAAGCGAGTGACACAGTGCACTCGGGTTCAACATCACAAAATCTTCAGAAAGAGATGAGCAAATTTACAGTAAATTCGATTCGTCACAAACTTCTCGGCTCGGCAGTTGATGACTTTTCCTGCATAAATTAGTTCAGCTTTCAGGTGCTCCGGTGGGCTGGAAAAGGTGGACACAGTTCTAGGAGACTCTTTCCTAGGAATGTATCCACCTTTTCCAGCCCACCGGAGCACCTGAAGGCTGAACTAATTTACGCAGGATAAGTCATCACCTGCCGAGCCGAGAAGTTCGTGACGAATCGAATTTACTGTAAGTTCGCTCATCTCCAATGGGAGCCTTTAAAATGAAGGGAAACCTGGGCGACAATGATTTGTAACCTGGGTATTAATCTGCAAATGTGGAACATATGAATTCCCTTTTATCAAGTAGAGAATAATGCGTCTAGGGCAGTGGTCTTCAACCTGCGGACCTCCAGATGTTTCAAAACTACAACTCCCAGCATGCCCGGACAGCTTGCTTTTGGAACAATTTTACTTTGTAATGACACCTTTTAATTTTACCATATAATGTTTTGTGCATAATAGGTTTCGTTTTCATTCCATAAGGTAAAACTGACATGTTTTCTTTACTCTGTGGGTCAGTATGATTATACCACCACCCAGGGTTACATGATTTTTTATTATTGTACTCCTAAAATAATCCTCAAACAGGGTTATATGTGCACTTACTTTTTGCGCCTTGATCTGTAGTTTTTATTGGTACCACTTTTGCATATATGGGATTTTTTTTTTTTAAATAATTTTGACATACAAAATACCGTATTTTTTGCCGTATAAGACGCACTTTTACTTCCCCAAAACTGGGGGGGGGGAAAGTTGGTGCATCTTATACGGCGAATACACACACCTATCGGGTCGGTCCCTGCGGCCATCAATAGCCGGGACCGGCGGCTAATACAGGACATCACCGATCGCGGTGATGCCCTGTATTAACCCTTCAGACGCGGCGATCAAAGCGGACCGCCACGTCTGAAGCGAAAGTGACACTAACCTGGCTGCTCAGTCGGGCTGTTCTGGACCACCGCGGTGAAATCGAGGCATCCCGAACAGCTTACAGGACACCGGGAGGGAACTTACCTGCCTCATCGGTGTCTGCTCCGTGCCGGGATCCCCTGCATGGTGGCGCTCCCCTTCGACGTCATCACGTCGTCGCGCACGCCGTCCCTTCATCCAATAGGAGCAGCGTGCGTAGCGACGTGATGACGGCGGAGTGATGACGGCGACTGAGAGCGTGGCGTGACGTCACGATACTCCGGCCCCGTGGTCGTGAGGCTTCAGACACAGAGCGATCATCGCTTTGTGCAGCTGAGACAGGTGGGTGCTGCATGAGAGATTGCGGGGGTCCCCAGCGGCGGGACCCCCGCGATCAGACATCTTATCCCCTATCCATTGGATAAGGGATGAGATGTCTTAGGACCGGAATGCCCCTTTAATGGACAGGTTATTCCATATAATCTTTGAATATACTCACATACTTAAATGCAATACTGATTCACTTCCTGACAATCCCATAACAAATGTATTATCCCAGCTTCTTCATAATCACATCTTGGGCATTTGGAATCAAGTCTATATCCCATTTTATACAGTGCTAATGGTGAGAGATGCAATCTATGTGCTATCTTAAATAAAGTTATTTTGTGATTAACCCCTTAAGGACTTTTATTTTTACGTTTTCGTTTTTTCCTCCTCGCCTTCTAAAAATCATAACTCTTATGTTTTAAACCACAGAAGAGTATGAGGGTTTGTTTTTTGCGAGACCAATTGTCCTTTGTAATGACATCAC
Source organism: Hyla sarda (assembly GCF_029499605.1). NCBI lineage: Eukaryota > Metazoa > Chordata > Amphibia > Anura > Hylidae > Hyla > Hyla sarda. The sequence continues at coordinate 48,209,522 of NC_079190.1, forward strand.
TCCGGAATATCGGTATAAGTTATCGGCTATCGGCCTGAAAGGCCACAGATCGGTATCGGCCCTAAAAAAAATCGATATCGGTCGATCCCTAGTATGAGGGCTAATTTTTTGCGCCGTGATCTGAAGTTTTAATCAGTACCATTTTAGTTTTGATCGCTTTTTATTCCTTTTTTTATGGTATGAAAAGTGACCAAAAATACGCTATTTTGGACTTTGGAATTCTTTGTCGCATACGCCATTGAGCGTGCGGTTTAATTTACGATATATTTCTATAGTTCGGACATTTACGCACGTGGCAATATCATAGATGTTTATTTTCATTATGGTTATATATTTTTTTATATGGAATTTGGGAAAAGGGGGGTGAATTTAACTTTTAATAAGGAAGGGGTTAATGTGTGTTTTTAAACTTTTTTAAAACTTTTTTTTTGTCCCTTTGGGGACTTTTAGGAGGAATCATTTGATTCTTCATAAAGATCAATGGGATTACATACAATCCCATTGATCTGTGTGCTCCCCACTTGATTGATAAAGCCTGGCCTTGTTGAGCACCGGAGCCGCCACTGCAGAAGAGGTAAGCCCTCAGGCTACCTAAGTAGTGGATCAGCGTGATCGCGCTGCGGGGGGGGGGGGCGATCTACCCCACTGAACCACCAGGGACTGGATACAGGCACCTTTAGACGCTGCTGTCAACTTTGACAGCGGCGATCTAAAGGGTTAATAACCGGCCGCAGCATGTTGGCTATTAACGCCGGCCCCCAGCTACAGGAATCAGCTAGGGGCCAACCGGTATGACAAGGGCTCGAGACGGGCCTGTGTCATACCCCGTTAACGGCCATTGGAAGAGCATAGACTTCCATGGTCGTTATCGGGTTAATGTACCGCTTTAAAAAAAAAAAAAGCAAACTTTTTAACCAAATTGGTACGTTTAAAATCCCTCTAATTTGCTGACTAATAACTTATTTTTCCGTATAAGCAGCAGTATGATGGCTCATTTTTTGCACCGTGATCTTTACTTTTTATTGATACCACATTTACAAATATAAAACTTTAAATTTTATATACATTTTTTTTTAATCAAATGTTACAAAAAAAAGCAGCAATTTTGGACTTAAAAATTATTATTATTTTTTTTTTACATTCACGCCGTTCACCGAACGGGATTATTAACATTATATTTTAATAGTTCGGATATTTACGCATGCAGCGATACCAAATATGTTTATTCATTCTTTTTTTTTTTATTTACTTTTTTTTATTTATTTATTTATCTTTTATACTTTTTGGGGGTAAAATGGGAAAAAAGGGACATTTTACATTTTACAATTTTTTTTATACTTTTATTTTTACACTTTAAAGGGTAACTTTCATCAAATAAACTTTTGATATATTTTAGATTAATGAATGTTGAATAACTTTCCAATAGCATGTTAATGAAAAATATGCTTCTTTCTATTGTGTTTTTCCCGATCAGTCCTGTCAGAAAGCATTTCTGACTCATGCTGGAGTCCTAAACACTCAGAGCTGCCAGCCTGCTTTGTTCACAGCCAAACAGGCTGTGAACAAAGCAGGCTGGCAGCTCTGAGTGTTCTCCTTTGTGAACAAAGCAGACTGGCAGCTCGTAGTGTTTAGGACTCCAGCATGAGTCTGAAATGCTTGCTGCCAGGACTGGTAGGGAGACCCCTAGTGGTCATTTCTTCAAAGTGGAAAATTAAATAGAAAGAAGCATCTTTTTTAATAACATGCAATTGTAAAGTTATTCTGCATACATTAATCTATAATATATCAAAAGTTTTTTTGATGAGAGGTACCCTTTTTAATAGTCCCTGTAGGAGACTCTCTATAGCAATCACTTGATTGCTAATACTGTTCAGTGTTATGCATAGGGCATAGCACTGATCAGTATTATCGGTCATCTTCTGCTCTGGAGATGGACTGGAGATGGACTGGAGATGGACTGAGGAAGGTGAGGGGACCTCCGTCCGCCATGCTGGATGATCGATCCATTTTAGTGACCGCACTGCCGCAGATGCCGTGATCTGTATTGATCATGGCATCTGAGGGGTTAATGGCACACATCAGCACAATCGCTGATGTGCGCCATTACCTGCGGGTCCCTGGCTGCTAACAGCAGCCGGGACCTGCTGCGCATGACCCGAGCATTGGTCCGATGCTTGTACAGGACATAAATACACGTCCTGCGTCGTTAAGGGGTTAAAGCTAATTTTTACTTTATTCATATCAACCCACATCTCTATCCATTACGCAACAGAGATATTTTCTAACTCCACTATCCATTTTTCTCTACTTTTTGGTGAGTTTTGTGCACTGGTGCTCTTGATTAATTTTTTATAAATATTTCCTATTGTGAGTTTTCCTATATAGTGTACCTGTCGTCAACAAAAACTTTTTATATAATGTAGATAATAAAATGATATGTATATTTGTAATATACATTGGATAAAAAATGTGTATATTTTTGGGTCAAGAAATGTCCAAATACAGGAAGTGAGGGCAGGACAAGCAGGATTCTGAGCAGGCTCCTGGCTTGTCAATCATCCTGATGTGGGAGCCCATAGCATGTCACAAAGCCTCAGTGTACAAAGCCCTGCTTGTCCTCAGTGTACAGAGCCCTGCTTGTCCTCAGTGTACAGAGCCCTGCTTGTCCCCAGTGCACAGAGCCCTGCTTGTCCTCAGTGTACAGAGCCCTGCTTTTCCTCAGTGTACAGAGCCCTGCTTTTCCTCAGTGTACAGAGCCCTGCTTGTCCACCCTCACTTCCTGTATTTGGACTCCTCATAGAGACACACTGGCAATAACCAATGTATATTACAAATATACATATAATAGGATTATTTACATTATCTGGGAATATCCAATAACAGATGACAGTGCCAGACAATGTAAGCCCCCAACTGGTTATTCTAGTAAGGGTAAGTGCACACTATGGAATCTTTTGGCAGAGATTCCATTGCAGCAGGCACCATTGAAATCCATCAGCACTAAAAACATGCAAACCTGCGCAGTCACCATTGGGTATGCCGGGTCACGCCTCCATTGCGCAAAGCCGGCTATTAGCAATGGAGGCTGATACAATGGGTATCTCCGGAAATGGACCCCGGATAAGTGTAAGTGATACAGGTCACTTGCACTATAACACTGTGTATTGAGTTTTGTGCAGGTTAATTGGGTGTCAGTTTACCTTTAAAGGGGTTCTCCGGTGCTTACACATCTTATCCCCTTTCCAAAGGATAGGGGATAAGATGCCTGATCGCAGGAGTCCCACCGCTGGGGACGCCCGTGATCATGCAGGCTTGCATTGAGGGGCGGAGCGTGAAGTCACATGGGGCAGAGGCGTGACGTCACACGCCGCCGGCCCTGTAGTCGCCCGTAATCAGACCCGGAGCGAACACGCTCCGGGGACTGATTACAAACGGGGTGGCGCGTGCATGATCACGGGCGTCCCCAGCTGCGGGACTCCTGCGATCAGGCATCTTATCCCCTATCCAAAGGATAGGGGATAAGATGTGTAAGCATCGGAGAACCCCTTTAAGGCCTTAAGAATACATTCACATATGGTCACATTTTTATGCACTTTCCACAAAACTGGATAGGTCCTAGAAATGTTGCCAGGTCCAAGGCAAGACATGACCCTCTCTATAAGGAATGTATAAAAGTATAAAAAGATAAATACTGTTGTATAAATCCATGCACAATAATTTCTATAAATATATTCCCTGACCGATGGTCTACTTTGTGATCTGTAGACCCAACTACCTGTCGTCCATTACAGTAGCCACAATACTGAATCATTTGTTGTGAGTGCAGAAAGTGTCTGAAATGTATATGCAGGGTCCTTGTGCCAATGTCCTCCGTTATTTAGATCAGTCATCTCTCTAAGGAAATTAGGAGAGCTTATGTACACTGTTGGGAAGACGCCAGGCCTGGCAGCGATCCACTGCAGACGGAGCTTTGCGTCACCGGCCAGCCATACCCATCTCACTGCCAGCAGGCAAACAGGAGCTATACCGCAGGATACCGCAAAGCAATACTGTCAGCTTAGAAACCACTTAGTACTCCTAGAACACTTCACACTGGAACACGCAAGGTAAAGCTTCCAAGCCACATAACCCCCCTCCAGCAAAGCCTGAATGCTATGCTCTTACCGTTCACTTTTAGACTGCATAAAAGGCATGTTGACTGTGAAAAGTTAATTGCAAAGGCAATAAACAAACGTATCCAATATGTATGTTATACATGTGTACCGTATATACTCGCGTATAAGCCGAGGTTTTCAGCACGATTTTTTGTGCTGAAAACGCCCCCCTCAGCTTTTACCAGAGTGAACAAAAAAAAACTTTCTGGCCTGTCAATCCCTTCTCAGTGGTCTTCAACCTGCGGACCTCCAGATGTTGCAAAACTACAACTCCCAGCATGCCCGGACAGCCATTGGCTGTCCGGGCATGCTGGGAGTTGTAGTTTTGAAACATCTGGAGGTCCGCAGGTTGAAGACCACTGCGGCCTTCGTCATCATCCAGACACCCCTTTTGTTTTCTACTTACCTCCCCTCGGTGGAAAGGAAGGGTGAGCTGGTCCGGGCCATCTATGCTGCAGGGACCGTCCGGTGGGGAGGGCTAGTCGTTCCGGGTTGTCCATTTTCACAGAGAGGCCCTCTTCTCCGCTCTGTCCCCGGACTAATGACGCTGCATTGACACCACCGCGCAGGGACGTTCATGCGCACGGACGTGACATGCGCGTCGTCGTCTGGATGATGAAGGGGGGATGATGGCGGGGGTGTTAATGATGGGGGTCTGGATGATGACATGGGGGGGGATGATATATTTCCCACCCTAGGCTTATATTCAAGTCAATAACTTTTCCTGGGTTTTTGGGGTGAAATTAGGGGCCTCGGCTTATACTCGAGTATATATGGCACCTATGCAAGTTTATTCAGCATTGCTTCGTATGAAATTATATTTGGAAACATAGAAGGTTTATTCATATATGTTTGTTTTTAACAAAATTTCCTCTGAAATCATCTATATTCTACAGGGGCCAAGTATAATTTCCCTGCAGCACCTCTACAGGGTTAATGAAGCATTACACACTTACCATTAAATTAAATGAGCTGTCCATGTAAAAAAACAGAGGAACTGGGTCCTCCAAAGCAAGAGATGCTTTGTAGTAGTTTAAAGTCCTTTCCTCTATTAAAGGGGTACTCCAGTGGAAAACTTTTTTTAAAATTTTTTTTAAATGAACTGGTACCAGAAAGTTAAACGGATTTGTAAATTACTTCTATTAAAAAATCTTAATCCTTTTAGTACTTTTTAGCAGCTGTATGCTACAGAGGAAATTCTTTACTTTTTGAATTTCTTTTTTGTGTTGTCCACAGTGCTCTCTGCTGACACCTCTGTCCGTGTCAGGAACTGTCCAGAGCAGCATAGGTTTGCTATGGGGATTTCTCCTGCTCTGGACAGTTCCTGATACGGGCATCAGGTGTCAGCAGAGAGCACTGTGGACAACAGAAAAAAGAAATTAAAAAAAATAAAGATTTTCCTCTGTAGCTGCTAAAAAGTACTGAAAGGATAAAGATTTTTTAATAGCAGTAATTTACAAATCTGTTTAGCTTTCTGGCACCAGTTCATTAAAAAAAAAAAAAAAAAAAATAGAAAAGTTCTCCAGCGGAGTACCCGTTATCTCTCCATTTTATAATAGGGTATTGAAAAATTTATCTTAAAAACATACAGCCATTTAAAGCGGGTGTATAGTCATTTGTATGCCTAAAGAAGATGTAATCTTTGCCACTAAAGAGCAGGACTAATGCTGGGAAAACAGGACCTCCTTTGTGTAACTCATAACACCATCCCATGCTGGGTTCACAAATGCGTTGGAGCCTCTGTTCGGGCGTCCATTGCAGGTTCCAGTCAAAAGAACTGAGCGACCAATTGTATGACAGACACCAACACATCTGGAGAAACCATATTGGCCCTGATTTACTATTGTAAACCTGACCTGTTTTGTCGGGTTGGGCACCACAATGTGTTGCATTGCGCCACAAATTGTGTCTGCACCAGAATTTGCGCCAAAATAAAAAACGGCCAACTCTCCATTTAACTCGAAAATTCAAAAAAGGCGTGGCTGCTGGGGAAAGGGGATGTGGCCAATGAAAAGGGGTGTGTCTAAGACATTTTAGAAATATCACAACATATTTACTAATGTTTCCACAACAAATGTGGCGGATTTGAGCTCTGGCAAACCCTACAGCCCAGAGCAGTTATAAAAAAAATGTTAAAAAAATTAAAAAAGCAAAATGTAGGGGAAAAGTATATATAAAAAAAACAAACAAAAAAACACAACACTGGAAAAATATCTGTTGGAAAAAAAACCCACAAAGAAAACTCCACTCTTCTCTAAAATCAGGGCCAATGACTTCAATGGGGTCTGTCAGGTTTCCATCATTTTGGAGGATTCTAACAGGACACAAAACACTTTATGCAGCATTTTTTTTTAAAGGGGCACTCCGCTGTTCAGCGTTTGGAACAAGCTGTTTCGAACGCTGGAGCCGGGAGACATGAGGTCACGCCCCCTCCCATAGACTTGCATTGAGGAGGCAGGGTGTGACATCATGAGGTGGCGGGGCTATAACCTCACGAGCTCCAGGCGCCGGCTCCAGCGTTCGGAAGTTTGTTCAAAAGGCTGAGCAGTGGAGTACCCCTTTAATCCTGTTATTTGGAATTCATAATAGAGCCTCCGAGAAAGATGTGAATGAAGCCTTACCTGTATGAACATTACTTTAAAGGAATCCTGTCATCAGTTTCATGCTCCCTGAACAACAAGTCCCAGGGCCCTGTCCCTGTCAGCTTCTCCCCGCCCACCGGCCTTGATTGATAGATCCCTCCCTATCCTCAAACAGGTAAAGATCTATCAATCAAAGCCAGTAGTGCAGGCTGAAGCCACCAGGAACCGCCCAATGACTTGTGGCTTATAAAGCATCTACTATATATTGTAGGTGCCCCATTTCTTAACCAGGTGTCTCCCACAGCCATGTTTTTATACAGTTTGCACATTAAGTCCCTTTCACACTATAAAAACACTTCCGTTATGAACGCCCGTTTAGAAATATCGGCAGCTATACAACTGGTACAAAATCACTAACGGCCGTTAGAAAATCCCATTATAGTCTATGGAATTTTTCTAATAGATGTTTTAACCCATTATCGCCCGTTATTAATAACGGACTTTATTTTGTGATGGGCGATAGTAACGGGAGAATTAGTGCATGTATTATTTCTCCCGTTCATTCGCCTGTCACAAAATAAGGGCCGTTATTAATAACGGGAGACTATTAGAAAAATCCCAGAGACTATAATGGGATTTTGTAACGGCCATTAGTGATTTTGTACCGGCTGGATAACTGCCGATTTCCTAACGGGCGTTCATAACGGAAGTGTTTTTATCGTGTGAAAGGGGCCTTAAAGTGTAGCTCCCACCATCCTTTTTTTTTCTCCTGTCCCTGCCTATTTCCCATCTATCCCTAACCCCCTCCCTGCCTTGAATTTTTTTTTTTTTACATATTAAAAATGCCTTTTCTCTGCCTGGTAGTGAGCTCACTACGAGACTTCCCCAGCAGGCACGACGTCACTGATGTCATCGGATAACAGCACAGTTAAATCTGATATACATTATATACTCAAGTATTAGCCGTTCCAAATATAAGCCGAGGCCCCTAATTTCTCCCCAAAAACCTAGGAAAAGTTATTGACTTGACTATAAGCCTAGGGTGGGAAATACATCATCCCCCCATGTCATCATCCCCCCATGGGAATGGGGGGTGTTTTCAGCCCGAAAAATTGTGCTGAAATACTCTGCTTATACTCGAGTATATACGGTATGTGAAGAGTGCATTAGAGAAGATGAAGGTTTAAACATTAAGGTGCAATGATTTCTTACTTGATATAGGGCTCATGATATCACACCAATAACACTACCTTATTTCAGAATGTATCCTGTACTTTAAATTAACAAAACACTATATAACAATAAAATGATATTTATGTAACCATTAAAATCCAGTTTACCTTAACCCCTTAATAACCACTTTTTTTTTTTGCACTTTAGTTTTTTCCTCTTCACCTTCTAAAAAACGCTTTAAATTTTCCACCTACAGACCCATATGAGGGCTTTTTTTTTTTTGCACCATTAATTTTACTTTGTAATGACATCAATAATTTTACCACAAAGTCTACTGCAAAACCAGAAAAAAAATATTTGTGGGGCTAAAATGAAATAAAACAAACAAACAAAAAAAAGGCATTTTGTATCTTTATGGGGCTTCCGTTTATACGCAGTGCACTTGTTGATAAAGTGACACCTTATCTTTATTCTGTAGGCCCATGTGGTTAACATTTCCTCTTCTGACCCCTATAACTTTTTTTATTTTTGCGTATACGGGGATGTACGGGGCTCATTTTTTACACCAGGATCTGAAGTTTTCATTGGTTCCATTTCTGTTTTGATCAGTGTTTATAAAAAATTTAGGGTATACAAAGTGATCAAAAATATGCAATTTAGGCCTTTGGAATTTTTTTTAAAGTATATGCCATCGACCAGGCGGTTTCATTAACCTTATATTTATATAGTTCGGACATTTATGCACGTGGAGATACCACATATGTTTATTTTTATTATGTTTATATTTTTTATATGGAATTTGGGAAAAGGGGGGGGGGGTGATTTAAACTTTTAATAAGGAAGGGGTTCATGTGTGTGTTTTTAAACTTTTGCAAAAAATGTTTTTACACTTTTAGTCCCCTTAAGCAACTTTTAAAGAAAGTGGTTCCACATTGATCTGTGTGCTCTGCGCTCGATTGATGAAGCCTGGTCCTACTAGGCTTTATCATTCCCAGTGCAGCAGCCACAGGACTTGAGGTAAGCCCTCCGGCTACCTCAGGGGTGGTGATCCACCCCACTATACACTCTGCTACACACAGCTCAGAGCAGTTCAGTGTGAGATGAGCTATGATTGGCTAAGGCTGCACACACACCCCTCAGCACTCCAGACTTTTCCTGATTTTAGATTTCTGCCAGGCCAGGAGGAGTCCAAAGTCTGTGTAAGAGATGGGGGGAAATGTGCTCTAGATAAGTAGGGAGACATCTAGTGGCAGCGTTTTTTTAAACACAAATAAAACAGAAAAACCTCACTTTTTTTTTTACAACAAGGTATATTAGAAAGATTTTTTATTTACCATAAGGAGTGCAACAGCAAAAATAGTTTTAATGAGAGTGCCCATTTAACCCCTTAAGACGCAGGACGTATATTTATGTCCTGCGCCGGCTCCCGCTATATGAAGCTGCGACCCCGCATCACATTGCGTCGGTCCCGGCGCTCATCAACGGCCGGGACACGCAGCTAATACCCCACATCGCCGATTGCGGCAATGTTCGGTATTAACCATTTAGAAGCGGCGGTCAAAGCTGACCGCCGCTTCTAAAGTGAAAGTGAAACTATCCCAGCTAGTCAGTCGGGCTGTTCGGGACCACCGCGGTGAAATCGCGGCGTCCTGAACAGCTTACAGGACACCGGGAGGGCCCTTACCTGCCTCCTCGGTGTCCGATCGAGGAATGACTGCTCCGTGTCTGAGATCCAGGCAGGAGCAGTCCAGCGCCAATAACACTGATCACAGGCGTATTAATACACGCCAGTGATCAGCATGAGAGATCAGTGTGTGCAGTGTTATAGGTCCCTATTAAAGTGTTAATAAAGGCAATTTAACCCCTTCCCTAATAAAAGTTTGAATCACCCCCCTTTTCGCATAAAAAAAAAAAAACTGTGTAAAAAAACAAAAAAACATATGTGGTATCGCTGCGTGTGCAAATGTCCGAACTATAAAAATATAGCATTAATTAAACTGCACGGTCAATGGTGTACGTGCAAAAAAATTCCAAAGTCCAAAAAAGCGTATTTTTGGTCACTTTTTATACCATTAAAAAATGAATAAAGTGATCAAAAAAGTTCGATCAAAACAAAAATTGTACCGATAAAAACTTCAGATCACGGCACAAAAAATGAGCCCCCATACCACCCTGTACGTGGAAAAATAAAAAAGTTATAGGGGTCAGAAGATGACATTTTTAAACGTATAAATTTTCCTGCATGTAGTTATGATTTTTTCCAGAAGTACGACAAAATCAAACCTATATAAGTAGGGGATCATTTTAACCGTATGGACCTACAGAATAATGATAAGGTGTAATTTTTACCGAAATATGCACTGCGTAGAAACGGAAGCCCCCAAAAGTTACAAAATGGCGTTTTTTCTTCGATTTTGTCACACAATTTTTTTTTCCGTTTCGCCGTGAATTTTTGGGTAAAATGTCTAATGTCACTACAAAATAGAATTGGTGACGCAACAAATAAGCCATCATATGGATTTTTAGGTGGAAAATTGAAAGGGTTATGATTTTTAAAAGGTAAGGAGGAAAAAACGAAAGTGGAAAAACCCTGAGTCCTTAAGGGGTTAAGCATAGGAATATCATCTGAAGAATATTTCCCTGTAAACACAGTCAAATAAAGAATACACAAACAGTGAAGGCATTGGGGGCATTTTTTTATTTTGTGTAGCTCTTACGGTAGAAAATAAATGTAGTTCTATAAAAATGCTAGTACTTGAGCGATCGATTGCAGCCAAACAAGGAGGGCACAGGGGACATTACATGGAAAATGCTTTATTTGTGAGAATGGAAATGTTGTTCTTACAGTGATGACACTGCAGGAAGGCTACATCAGATGAACAGCTCGCAGGAAGCCTTGCTAGGCTCTCCTTACTGCTACAGCGGGTTTCATGTGCTGTGACCTTGTTTTGAGGACAGTGAATCTGCACAGATCAAAGTCACAATCTGACGTCTGCAGTTTCAGATTTGAAGATATGTTTGATAAGAAGACATCTGATTTAATAAGACTGCAATGACCCCACAGAGTTTACAAGGCTTCCATTTACTCTCACTCTATATCCAAGTGCAAATTAATAAAATAAAGGCCCATATTCATCTGTTCACGAGGCTAAAATTCAAATAAATGTGAGAAATATTATATAAGAGACAGATATGCCAAGCCTCAAACCTCCTTCTTGGTCCCCAGTTCATTGTCAATGCTGCCTTGACGTTCTTTACCTAAATACTCCAGTGACATTGGTTGGTATTCTGAGTATTTGAAGCTGGAAGAAATGACTAAGCTTAAAGGAGTATTCCAGGCCAAAACTTTTTTTATATATCAACTGGCTCCAGAAAGTTAAACAGATTTGTAAATTACTTTTGTTAAAAAATCTTAATCCTTCCAATAGTTATTAGCTTCTGAAGTGGAGTTGTTGTTTTCTATCTAACTGCTCTCTGATGACTCACTTCCCGGGAGCTGTGCAGTTCCTATGAGGATATTCTCCCATCATGCACAGCTCCCGGGACGTGACATCATCATTGAGCAGTTAGACAGAAAACTTCAGAAGCTAATAACTATTGGAAGGATTAAGATTTTTTTAATATAAGTAATTTACAAATCTCTTTAACTTTCCGGAGCCAGTTGATATATATAAAAAAAGGTTTTGCCTGGAATACCCCTTTAAAGTGTTACTGTCATTAAAAACGCAAAGACATGACAAAAGTTATGATCTCTTGTGTTCTCCGTACCAAGACCCCCCCCCCCCAATAAATAGTTATTGGAGGGGGTGAAGCGCTTGGCAGCAAGCTTTACTTTCTGGCCCAGCATGCAGTCCAGATGACAGAGCACTGAGCTGGAGAGTCAAGTGCACTGTCAGCACCAAGATCCTGCCCAATCTTAAAGGGGTATTCCAATCTCAGCCTTTTACCCCTTATCCATAGAACATGGATATAACAAGCTGATCAGTGGGGTCTGATTGCTGGGACCCCGCAGATTCAGAGACAGTGGATAGAATTGTCTATGGAATAAATGGAGCTCCCCAAAAAAAACATGCTTGTATGTGTGCGGAAATGTCTGAATGATTAAAGTAATTGATCCTGTACGGTTAACTGTATAAATGAAATACCACATGCAAAAATTATAAAATTTTGGTCACACCACAACCCAGAAAATGTCCCATCAACACTGAAGTAGTACCAATTAGAATTACAGGTCACAGCACATAAAATGAGCTTTCATACAGCTTCGTAGATGCAAAAGGTGTAGGCCTCAGAATACTGCGATTCAAAGCATTCTATATATTTTTATATATATATATATATATATATATATATATATATATATATATATTTTAACCTCTTGGGGACGCAGGACGTACAGGTATGTCCTGAATCCTCGGTCCTTAATGACGCAGGGCGTACCTTTACGCCCTGGTTCCGTTTATCAGGTTTAAACCATTCTCACCAGCGGAGAACGGGTTAAACCCGGTGGGTCCCAGTTGCTTTGAGCAGCCAGGACCCACGGCTAATGCCAGGCACTGCATGGCTGATGCCTGGCATTAACCCTTTAGACACCGCGATCAAAGTTGATTGCGGCATCTAAAGCGAAAGTAAAAGAATCCCGGCAGCTCAGCTCCGACAAAATCATGATGTCCCGATCAGCTTACTGAACGACGGGAGGGTGCTTACCTGCCTCTCCGTCGTCTGATCGGCGATATACTGCTCCATGCCTGCTCAGCAGGCAGGAGCAGCAGACAGCCGAGAACACTGATCAATGCTATACTATGGCATAGCATTGATCAGTGTAAGCAATCAGAAGATTGCCTGTTGTAGCCCCCTATGGGGGTTACATTTTTTTTTAAATAAAAGTCCATTAACCCCTTCGCTATTAAAAGTTTAAATCACCCCCCTTTCCCATTTTTAAATAAAATAATGTAATAAAGAATATAATAATCATATGTGATATCACCGCATGCATAAATGTCAAAACTATTAAAATAGAAGGTTAGCTAAATCACACGGTCGATGGCGTACACGTAAAAAAAATACCAAATTCCGAATTTTTGCCTTTTTGGTCAATTCATATACCATAAAAATATCAATAAAAAGTGATCAAAAAGTCCTATCAAAACAAAAATTGAACCTATAACATCTACAGACGACGGCACAAAAAATTTGCCCTAATGCCACCCCGTACGCAGAAAAATAAAAAAGTTATAGGCATCAGAAAATGCTGGGAACTCCTGCCAGGCATCCCAGCCTCCTAAACATTTCTCAGCATTTGAGCAACTGCAGGAGTCACATTCTGCTAAAGGGACAACGTTTTTTTTTGTCTCGGATCAGATTTAGCGCTCGTGTATCTACGACTCTCCAATAGAGATGCATGATGGGGGCGTGTTGATCCTGTGGATAGGGGATAAGATGTTATGTACCGGAGTTCCCCTTTAACAGGTCTAAGCACGACAGTAATGTGAACCCAGCTTAAAGTACTACTTCCTGATATTACTTTTACACCTTTGCTCCTCTAAGTTAAAACTAGGTTTTCCTGTCTTTCAAAAAGTATAAGCCCTCATCTGGCTCTGTATATGGAAAAAATAGAAGACTTCTAGATCTTAGAAGATGAGCAGTTACAAACATGAGAGGGAAAAGGGTTAATATATACCAATTGCCAGTTATACACAAAAATGAAAATGGATTTAACAGTCCAAAGTATTTCTCATCATGTATAATTATTACCCTCCCGATCCCAATGGACTCTGAATTACGTCACATACATACGGCATGTCTACTACCTCAACCATTTCTATATGAAGCCTATAGTCATATCTATTAGGTATTAACCTTTATAGCCAATTCACGGCTTGCAAACGTCTTTTATGAGTTTTGTAAACACTAGTTTTAAATACTATGAAGAGCAGCTTTCCACGAGCATCCAGTCAGATCAGCCCCCTAACCAGAAGGAGAATCACCCCAGACAGAAAGGCTGCCTTGTGCTGCAGCGAGAGCGTGCAAGAAAGTCAGCCAAAAGTCCAGGCGGCTGGCAGGTCAATGCAACCAGATGCAACTCCTGGAAAAACACATTCCTGAGATTGCCTTCCCAGATCAATAGCTACCAGAGAACACCCCGAGTACGATCCGTCAAGTTGTTTTTAAGGCTTTCACAATATAAAAAATAGTGGGATTGCCTGCTACCATGAATTCCTAGACACTTAGATTTATGTGCTGGGAAACTATTTACTAATGTTCTCCTCATTACGTTACATAACAGGCTTCCCGGCCTGCTTTTATGTCCGCTAATGTAAACACTAAGTACAGATGGAATAAAACTTAAGACGTAACAGTGCACAGCCTCAGGACAGGTGCTTCTATACAATATATACCTAGAAATGTACACTGGCAGCGCTGGCATCCTGGGTTCAAATATGTTCAAGAGCAATATCTGCATGGAGTTTGTATGTTCTTCTTGTACTTGCCTGGTTTGTATGTTCTCCTTACATCTATAGCCCAAGTCTCCAAATTGGGTAAGTCCATCTCTTGCAAAACTACAACTCTGAGCATGTCCGGACAGCCAATGGCTGTCCAGGCATGCATGGAGTTGTAGTTTTGCAACATCTGAAGGTTAGTGCTCTCAATTTACCCAAGTGCAAGTAAAAAGTGCAACATGTGTTCACACAAAAAAACGTGCACAAGGATGCGGTCCATCGCAAGCCCTTCTCCGAAAGAAGAGAGGCCCCCCCAATAAACCAAACCCTTCTCCTCCGGGCCAAAAGGTTCCAGGTACAATGTACCCTTTCGCAAAGCCAAAAGTGCTCCTGGGGAACAACTAGCCTTAAGCCAGGTTGTCACCAAGAAGCCAGTAAAACCAGTTTGGCATTCCTGTCGAAGTAGGGCTACACAGGGCATGGCAAGGAGGTGAGGAACCTAATGGTCACACAAACCTCACCTAGACTGCCAAGAGGGACACGCAGAAGGGCAACAGCACCCTGACTAATCCAAGTGAACAAACAAAGCACACAGTGACAAAAACATACGTAATGCAACATCTAGAGGTCCAGTTTAGAGATCACTGATCTATAGTCTATTCAGACTGAGCACCCACTGGGACGGGGACCCATGTAAAGATCTTTGTACATCACTGTGGAATATTTTGGTGCTATAAAAGCAACAAGAAATAACTTAATACCTTCGTGACTAGACACCTGTTCATATGTACTTGTCCTCTTAAAAAATGTCTAAAAATGTATCTTTTAAATGACTTTACTATTGTTTAATGTTTTGTCTGTGTCACTAAAATAGACCCATTACTCAGAAATCTGATACATCGGTCAGATCACTTATCGATCATGTTTCAAATATTACAGTTTGCCATCAGCGGCAAACTCATTTACTATTATCTGTGAAGAATATGAGGACAATGATCCGGCCCATACAAAAACAATTATGGTAAAATGATGTTCCATGTAAACTCCCCCAAAAGAGGGCACTCCCTCCAACTGGAGAAAAAAAGGTTCAACTTACTACACCCATAAGAAGTGCGAATGTTTGGAACTTTTCGGAGCCGGTTTATTTGTTTATTGGCTTAAAAACATGGTGGGGGTACATGTGGTAACTAATGTTGGAGAACAAAGGGGGACCTAAGTACAACATGTAAGCCCAGAGGGGGTCCTAACTATACTGTGGGACACAAAGTTGGGCCAACTACAATATGGAAACACAAAGGGGTGCTAATTGTTTTTTGAAGACACAAAGAGGACCCTTACTGTAATGGTTGCTAAAGGGGGCACTCTGGAAGAGAGTTACTTAGAGAAGAAACCTAAGATGTTTGTCTGGCAATTTAGAGTTGTGGCTGGAAGAAGTCTTCTTAGCGATATGGACTGATATTACCTGTGAGTATAGTCTGCAGAGAGCCTATAACAACAAAAAAAGAGGAGCTATTTGCAAGATAAACAATTGATCTTTATTGGAAAAATACATATTCAAACAGTGCATGAATAAAATCATTTAAAATAGGAGGAAAGGACGACAAAAAGGCGGCCATACCTGGGACAAACCACTTGTCAGGCAGTAATGAATATAATTAATGGATGTAAAAAGTAAGAAACAAGATGTGCAGCAGCTACTAGTTAAATGGCAGGGGATCTGGACAACATAAGTCCTAAGGTGCAGGTGCAATCCACTATATGCCGCACTAAACACAATACATAAGGCTGAACAAACACCAAGTTTACATACCAGATAATAACAGAAAGTACTGCAAGTCCCAGGGTGGCGGCATCCTGGGACTTGCAGTACTTTCTGTTATTATCTGGTATGTGAACTTGGTGTTTGTTCAGCCTTATGTATTGTGTTTAGTGGATTGCACCTGCACCTTAGGACTTATATTGTCCAGATCTCCTGCCATTTTGCACATTTAACTAGTAGCTGCTTCACATCTTGTTTCTTACTTTTTACATCCATTAATTATATTCATTACTGCCTGACAAGTGGTTTGTCCCAGGTATGGCCGCCTTTTTGTCGTCCTTTCCTCCTATTTTAAATGATTTTATTCATGCACTGTTTGAATATGTATTTTTCCAATAAAGATCAATTGTTTATCTTTCAAATAGCTCCCCTTTTTGTTGTTATTGATTCAATTTGGAGTCTAGTTGGCATTTCTTGTAAACCAGTAAGGTTTTTTTTAGTATTACAGCACCCCACTTCTCACTTGAGAATCTACCATAGTCATTCCCCCATTGCGGTGTTCGCTATAGGTGGTTGCTAGTACATGCCCTAGCTATATAGTGATTTTTTTGCATGTTTTTTGTATTGTCTGCAGAGAGCCTGTATAGAACTGGCATCTACACCTATATGGTCCATGAATGGTGGTATTGGTCTTAGTACTTTTTATTGAGTAATAGTAAGGTGTTATTATTCAGTCACTATATGGTAGAAATGCTTATTTAGTCACCATGTGATGTAATGGTAGTGGTCACAGTGTGGCGGTATTATATCAAGGCAGTATCGGCCAGACTATATGTGCTAACTGTATCTGCTCTTTGCATACTAGTATTGCTTGGTAACTATATAGCTATTATACAGTATTATCATACATAGAACGTTGTTGTATAGCCAAGTTGACATTGGGGGAGGGACTGGACAAAAAAATGGCAGCAATGTTGAGTTGTCCATATATATTTGATTATGGATAGTTAAAAAGTATTCGTAAGCTCAAACAAGATCTTACAGGATTTTGGCACCTCACCAATTTCATGACATAATGCTGAGATAATAGGTTTGTAATATGCCATAAAGCTATTGAGCAGATACCCATCATATCGGCACAGCTATCCGGCTCATACTGAGGCTTATTCACATGGCATATGAAGCAGTCGGTCTGCAGTGGATTGTGCATCTACCCAGCATAAGTTTGCATTGGCATAGCCAAAAGAAAGGAATATAAATCATGAATACATAATAGCACTTATAATTTATAAACAACCCAATTTCACTATTAAACACCACTGCTGTAGGTACAACATGTACATGTAAAATCATATTTTCAACAGACCTTTATAGATTCAGAAAAACGTAAATTATCCTTTTTTTTAACAATACGAATTGTTTCCAGCACATTTTTTTTTTCTGCAAATATAATGATTTTTATTTTGTAATTCTTTGGCACAACTTAAAAGGCTTGGAACGGAGGTTGTCTGATGCCATTCTGTAGACTAGTCATGTTTCATAGTAAGAAATCTTCCACTAGAAGCACATCAAGATTATGTTAACAATTACCGCTAAGCAATATGAATTGACTGGGTTAGTTTGCCGAAAACTTGCACATACTTAAAATTATTTTTAGCTCGCTGAGGCAGGACAGTCATTTTTATCATTCTTAGACTTTCTTTACTTTCCACTCTTGAACAAGAGATAATTCGTCTCACAGTGGATTTGGCCATTTTTTGCCAACAACACACAAATTATAAATTGAGACTATATAACATTTCTTAATAGAAGATTAGAAAATAAATTAAAATACGTAAAAGAGAAGCTTAAGAAAAAATTCTTACATGCGCCAAACTTAATGGCTGAGGGCATAAAAAGTTATCTGGCTGTTACTCAATCGTAACTTAATAAAACTAATGTACTGTAATTCTGAATGCTGCACCGATCTGGCAATTCTAGACTCCTCTCTCTGTCCAAATACTTAACTTTTGCCTTTCTCTTGATACAGGCACAGATCTCCCCTTCTGTTTGTCAGTGACCTGTATGGGGGCTGTCTGTCTGGCTCCGCTAATGAACCGAGTCACACAGCCGGCCCCCTACATACACATTCCCGACACAGAGAAAAGAGGAAAGCTCTCTGCCTGTGTCGGAATAAACACCGAAGTGAAGTTGCCGTGAATGCAAGACAGGGCATGGAACAGGGACAATGGCACAATATTCAGAATTACAGCACTTTAGTGAGCTTTAATAATTTACTTTTGAAAAAACACTAAATAACTATGTATATTCAAGTTAACCCTTGCCAATAAATAACCCCTATTAGGGCACAGGCACATCATACAGGGAAGGGAATCCCTGCTCATGGCCCCCATTAACAGCAAAGCCGAAAGTTGCAGATGAAGTGGCTTCCACTCTTGACATGTCATACATGGGTGTAGATTTATTTGATCTCCATTGGACGGGAAATGTATTGTTAGCTGCAGCATTCAATAGGGCTTCTTTAGGTAACCCCTGTTCTATTAGTCAGACTAGCTAATCTAACAGCTAATAGACCAACCATTTGTTTGGCTACCACTGACATTAACATAATTGCCAATCCATCAAGTCAAACTTGATAGAAAATGTGCCAAAAATAACAGGTGACATGATGGGTGATAGGTTAAAAGTAACTCGGAGAGGTACTTTTTAAATGGTGCCAATTTTGGCACAACATGTACAGAATAGCCTATGGTCCAAAATTTTGGTAAAAAACAAAGCATAAAAAATGTCAGACACAGTTTAATTTTACTGCACTGGTCATTGAAGACAGCGAACAATGCCATAAAAACACAATGTATCTAAAATACATATAAGACAGAAGGGATATTATTCACCGATGTTTTATATGCCCTTTCTGCTGAATGGTTGCATCAGTAGGCTTGACAGCCCACAAACTACTAACAATATCCAACTCATTTCGCCCTTTTCTTGGAAGCCGGATTACTTACCAGAAAAGGGAAATATTAGTTGTTTTTGAAATTTCAGACAGTTTTAGTCTGAATCAGCTTTTCACTGGAAACTTTCTGTCTAATAATTCCCTTTCCGTCTAATAATTATAATAAAACAGAAATCTAGCAAAAAAGGCTTTACAGTGGTCCCTCAACATACGATGGTAATCCGTTCCAAATGGACCATCGTTTGTTGAAACCATCGTATGTTGAGGGATCCGTGCAATGTAAAGTATAGGACAGTGGTCTACAACCTGCAGACCTCCAGATGTTGCAAAACTACAACACCCAGCATTCTGGGAGTTGTAGTTTTGCTGCATCTGTAGGTCCGCAGGTTGAAGACCACTGGTATTGGAGGTTATACTCACGTGTCCCCGCTGCTCCGGACCGTCACCACTCGCCACCGCTGCCCTGGATGTCGCCTTTCATCGCTGTCGCCGCGTCCCCGGGGTGTCCCCGATGCTCCGGCAAGTCCTCTGCTTCCACGGAATCCTCGCTCTCACGTCGCCGCTCCTATTGGATGACGGGACAGCATGCGCAGCGACGTGATGACGACGATGGAGAGCGCCGACGATGCAGGGGATCTCGAAGAGGACGCGCCGGAGCCCCGAGGATAGGTAAGTGATCGTCAGCGGACCACACGGGGCACCGTAAACGGCTATCCGGTGGCAGCTGAAGCAGTCTGCGCTGCCGGATAGCCAATAATGTGATGGCCCCGACATACAAAAGCATCGTATGTTGATGCTGCCTTCAACATGCGATGGCCTCCGAGAGGTCATCGTATGTTGAAATGATCATATGTCGGGGCCATTGTAGGTCGGGGGGTCACTGTACCAGGCTCAACAAGTACGGATCACCATGACGCAGAAGCTAAAAGATACGTCCATATACTGTGTAGACCTCAATCATGCTGTTACCAGAGTTAAGTAGTGTCAGTGCTAACAACAAACTGACTTTCCTATAGAATTAATTTATGGCAATTGTCTTGCTGTCAAATCATTCATGATTTTCTAGGAAGGAATAAGGCTGCGTTTTCACTTGGCAGCTTTTCTGTAAAACTGCCATTGCAGTTTTTGAGCCAAAGCCAGAAGTGTATTGGTAAGGTATGGGAAACATAAAGGAAGGACTTATACTTATCTTTTCTGGTGGATCCACTTCTGGCTGAGGCTCAAAAACTGCAGTGGTAGTATTCAAAAAATAAAAAATAAATAAAAAAAAAACTTGCCAACAACCCAGAGTAGACTAGAGATGACAAGCACTCAAGTGAGATGGATAAGCAAAGTTGTATTTCAGCTTGCCTAGGAGTATCGTAGTGCAGGAATATCCTCTCAAAGTCTAAAAATAGCCATTAGCAATGTAATTAAAAAAATCCTTTAGGATCAAGCAACATCTTGCACACAAAAAAAATATATCAAAATACAGAAGAAACACACACATAGATGATGTTAGGGATAGATATCTTCTGCATTTCGATATATTTACTCCTAAGATACTCCATGATGAGCTGTAACACAACTTTGCGTATGTTTGTGTTTTTCCAAAAATTCTATATATTTTTATGTCTATAACATACTGCTGGAACCTAAAGAATTTTTCATTGGATTGAAAATGAAGCAGTAAGTTTTATTCCAGTACGTGCCAGATACAGTGGACCCACCCCAATTTCTGTGAGGTAGAAATCAGTCTTTGGCTACATCACATCACGTTTGGGGCAAAAATTTCCTGATCGGAGTCACTAGCTGTCTCTGTTGGGCTAACTGAAATGAATGAGGTACAGCACCGGCACATCTGGAATACGGAAGCAGCCATTTTTTTTTATTCTCTTGCCGGACTGCCATATGGCCCAAATGTGATGTAAATGCAACATATGACAGTTTTTTTTTATATAATTCAAAATATGCTTTTAAAAAGGTATGGCAACTTTTAAGATTATATATGTACACCACAAGTAGGTGAAAGCCCTACATAATGGATCTCACCCTCACAAAGTGATGAAAGAGAAGTAGACAGAAGTTTCATCTAAGCCTTGTCCTACCAAATTATGTGCTAGATTAAGACATATCTGGGAACATAAAAATAAAATAGAGGAAATGTAATTTATATTGCATCTGTAAAACTATATTCATACATTGATACAGTGGAAATTTTGCGTAATATTCCTTATGCATACATTTAGCCTATTAAAATCACGTAGACAAGACTGAATGACACATATCCTCTGGTTATCTGACGTATTATAAGGCTGGAAAAACAGGAAATCACGCAAAATCCGTTAATCAGATAGTATTAAATTATAATCTCTATATGTATATTTACTCCTAACAGGAACCACGTATGAATCAGATGAAAAATATGGTGACATGTATGAGAGATGGAGCTGGAGGTTCAGACCTAGTACTAAAAGGACAATGCAGCCCTGGTTGTGCCTGGTACCAGTTTGAAGGAATGTTTGTATTAGGGGGATGGGTGCAAATATCTTGAGTATTCCCACTCTACACCCATTAACGTCACACATTTAAAAGGAATATCTCATAATCTTATCAGAAAAGCTGTTAAATTGAGTGAAGACTTAATTTGATACTGGCCTTCTGTAAATATAAACAGGGTAAAACATTGCATTGACCAGGATATTTGGTAGGCAGCCCATCGCTGAGGCCAGATACAAATTAATAGACTTGGTCATGCAAACATATTGAGTGACGAAGCCCGCAGTGCAAACACTCCACACAATCCTGGCAATGGCACTGTCAGATGCACAGAGACACTCAGCCAGGGGAGAGATCGATCCATCTGGAAGGAAAAGAAGAGGCTCGTGCGTCCAGACATCTCATATTCTAAGACGCCTACGCCAAAACTATCTACGTTAGTCGAATAATAGCCCATCATAAGGCCACGTCACCAATCCAGATAACCAGTATTATGTGACTAACATTACAGATATGGAACATATATTAAAGCTTCTAAATCCAAACAGTGTAAAGGATATTAATTTTGTAAGGCTGCAAGAAGAGTGACTAAAGGTAAAGTGAAAAACAAATCTGTCTCAGTCATATGTTTAATCTTCTGAATGAAAGAAAAATATATAACAAAATAGGAAAAAAATAAAAAAACTTTTGTAATAAAAAAAAATTCATGGGCATGACATTTATATCATTATTTTTATTTTTCCATTCTGCCCAGGCTGCAACAACAAAAATAATAAGCTTTTAAAGAGGTTATCCACCATAAGGTGATTATAGTACGTACCTATGTTTTGAGATTACTAAAACACTGTCGCTAGTTTTTTGTGAACTGGTATTTCCTGCTTGAGTTTTCTTTTTTGACTACAAATGCCATAATTCCATTTTCCTCCCTCCCACACATCAGCCACCCCACCCATTAAAACATAAATGAGCAGCATCCATTCAAAAGACTTGTGGTTTTCAATCAGGGTGCCCACAGCTGTTGCATTAGTTGCAGTTTGATCTCTCTCCCACCAAGCGATCGCTCCACCCATTGAAGCAGACTAATGAGTCAGGTCTCGGCCACATTGCAGCCTAGGAAAAATCTGAGAGAACAGTCATTTTGTATGCTGTTAAAAATAAATATTGGGGTGACAATCGCATACAAATTGTGAGAAAACAGTCACATACAGGTACAGACACTATATCTATCTATCTATCTATCTATCTATCTATCTATCTATATATATATATATATATATATTATATATATATATGAACTACACTAACTTTACAGACCCTGTAGCATAGTCAAAAAAAAATCCTGGAATACCCCTTACATTACCTTACGCCGCTCTCCCAGTGCCATCGATATTGGTCCCCTGTCCTTCAATCCCGACCGTCCGCATTCCAGTGCTAAAAAGTGTTACAATCTGTTAACTTATCACCAGCCGGACCCGTTACATCACACTGCCACTCAGTGTATCACCGTCTGAGGCCGGACATTACTACAGACAGCAATAAGCTCAGCGCAGAGTGGCATGTCGGGCCCCAGAATGCGGAAGAAGCCTGGGGCCAAAGAACAGGAGACCAATATCAGCGCCCAGGGAGCGGAGTAAGGTCAATTAAAGTTTATTGCTTCTTTTGTTGCAGCCTGGAAAAAACAAAATCTTGCTGAATCTCTGCTCGCGGAATTCAGCAAGCGAAGATTCAGCCTGGCAGCCGTCGGCGGGAGGAACCCGCAGCACTGCGCCGTCACCATTGATGGCAATGGAGTGCTTGCGTAATTTCGCTCAAAGAATTAATATGTTCTTTCTTTGAGCGGAACAATGTTGAACAATTCAAAATAGCAACAATTTCAAGGTTACA
Organism: Hyla sarda; assembly: GCF_029499605.1. Taxonomy (NCBI): domain Eukaryota; kingdom Metazoa; phylum Chordata; class Amphibia; order Anura; family Hylidae; genus Hyla; species Hyla sarda. The sequence continues at coordinate 48,232,948 of NC_079190.1, forward strand.
AGTCCATCTCCAGAGATCTAGATTTGCCTTTGTCCACAGTCGCAACATTATTAAGAAGCTTGCAACCCTTGGTGCTGTAGCTAATCTCCCTGGGCGTGGACAGAAGAGAAAAATTGACGACAGGTGTCAACACAGGATAGTCCGGATGGTAGATAAGCAGCCCCAAACAAGTTCCAGATAGATATTCAAGATATTCAAGCTGTCCTGCAGGCTCAGGGAGCATCAGTGTCCGCGTGAACTATCCGTCGACATTTAAATGAAATGAAACGCTATGGCAGAAGTCCACTGCTGACACAGAGACATAAAAAAGCAAGACTACATTTTGCCAAAATCCTTCTGGGAAAAGTCTTGTGGACAGATGAGACCAAGATAGAGCTTTTTGGTAAAGCACATCATTCTAATGTTTACCCAAAAACGGAATGAACACAGTACCTACAGTGAAATATGGTGCAGGTTCAATGATGTTTTGGGGTTGTTTTGCTGCCTCTGGCACTGGGTGCCTTGAATGTGTGCAAGGTATCATGAAATCTGAAGATTACCAACGGATTTTGGGTCACACTGTACAGCCCAGTGTCAGAAAACTGGGTTTACGTCCGAGAGCTTGGGTCTTCCAGCAGGACAATGACCCCAAACATATGTCAAAAAGCACCCAGAAATGGATGGCAACAAAGCGCTGGAGAGTTCTGAAGTGGCCAGCAATGAGTCCAGATCTAAATCCCATTGAACACCTGTGGAGAGATCTTAAAATTGCTGTTGGTAAAAGGCGCCTTCCAATAAGAGAGACCTGGAGCAGTTTGCAAAGGAAGAGTGGTCCAACATTCTGGCTGAGAGGTGTAGGAAGCTTATTGATGGTTATAGGAAGCCACTGATTTCAGTTATTTTTTCCAAAGGGTGTGCAGCCAAATATTAAAGGGGTATTCCGGGTAAAAACATTTTATCCCCTATCCAAAGGATAGGGGATACAATGTCTGATCACGGGGAGCCCGCTGCTGAGACCCCCCGCGATCTCCCTACAGCACCCACATTCTATGCGGGTGCTGAGTCTCCAGTTTCGGAAACCTCCGCTGGAGACTCGGCACCCGCATAAAATGTGGGTGCTGCAGGGAGACCGCGGGGGTTCTCAGCAGCAGGCTCCCTGCGATCAGACATCTTATCCCCTGTCCTTAGGATAGGGGATAAAATGTTTTTGCCCGGAATACCCCTTTAAGTTAAATGGGTACTCCCATGGAAAAAAAATTTTTTTTTAAATCAACTGGTGTCAGAAAGTTACAGATTTGTAAATTACTTCTATAAAAAAAAAAAATCTTAATCCTTCCAGTACTTTTTAGTGGCTGCATACTACAAAGGAAATGCTTTTCTTTTTGGATTTCTCTTCTGTCACAACCACAGTGCTCTCTGCTGATCTCTACTGTCCATTTTAGGAATTGTCCAGAGCAGGAGAAAATCCCCATAGAAAACATATCCTGCTCTGGACAGTTCCTAAAATGGACAGCAGAGGTCAACAGAGAGCACTGTGGTCATGACAGAAGAGAAATCCAAAAAGAAAAGCATTTCCTCTGTAGTATACAGCCCCTAAAAAGTACTGGAAGGATTAAGTTTTTTTTTTTTTTTTTTAAATTGAAGTAATTAACAAATCTGTTTAACTTTCTGGCACCAGTTGACTTAAAAAAAAGAAAAAGTTTTCCAAAAGGAGTACCCCTTTAAGAGTGCCAATAATTTTTTCCAGCCCATTTCTGGAGTTTGGTGTGACATTATGTCCAATTTGCTTTTTTCCTCCCTTTTTTGGTTTAATTCCAATACACACAAAGGGAAAAAACATATGTATAGCAAAACATGTGTTACTGCAATCCTTTTCAGTGAGAAATACTTAATTTCCTTGAAAAATTTCAGAGGTGCCAACATTTATGGCCATGGCTGTAATGTACATTTATTTAAATAAATTGTATATTTTTGGGTGAAAAAATGCTGTCCATGCAGTTATTGCCTGTGTGTCTCTATGACAAGTCCAAATACAGGAAGTGAGGGCAGGACAAGCAGGGCTATTCGCAGGCTCCTGGCTTGTCAACCATCCTGCTGTGTGAGCTGGGAGCTTGTCCCAGAGTCCTGCTTGTCCTCAGTGTACAGATCCCAGCTTGTCCTCCCACACTTCCTGTGTTTGGACTCCTCACAGAGACATTCAGACAATAGCTGTAGGGACAAAAATATACACATTTTTTAACCAATGTATATTACAAATATTCATATAATGGTATTATCTACATTGCATAGAAAGTTTTTTGTTAATGATAGGTACACTTTAAAGGCATTTTCAAAGACTTTTTCAATAGTGGTCTATGCTCAGGATAAGCTAATAATATCTGATGGGTGGGGGTACGACACCCATTGCCCCACCAATCGGCTGTTTGCCAGAGTTGAAATGCCTGGATACACGGTGAACATGGCTGGAGGCAGAGAGCTCCATACATTGTGTTGCGGACATGTTGGGTTACAGCAGCTCAACTTCCATTGAAATGAATGCTTAGTATAAAGCCCATCTCAGGCTGGAATCACATACACCGTTTTTATTGAGTCAAATATAGGAGTGGATCCAAAGCAGAGACTGATACTCCTCTTTCTTTCACTCGCCTTTGTGTTTGGCTTAAAAACTGGAGGTGTGATTTCAGCCTTGTGGAGTGATAACTTAGTGCACCCACGTGTTACGTGACAATAATTGAAAATAATGCCGATCTCCTTGATAAAGGTCAAAAAAGGTTTACGCAGGAAAATCAATGATCAACTGACTGTTCTTACGAAAATGCATAGAGATGTTTTCACATTCCACACTCTTCCAACGAGTAGTGTAACGACAAAGATAAGCAAAAAGACTGCCTAAATAGAGGCAAACTCATTGGCTATTGATGTTATAATTCGTGCATGTTTCAGTCTCTAATGATCCGCCTTGGTTTCTAGTCATTTTGTCTTAGATAAAGAGGGATAAGCTATAAAAATAGAACTAGTAATACGATTGCCACAATTTAAACTTCTGTGTTAGACTGTCATAACACAAAGTCTTCCGATTATTGTTTTATTGCTCTTAAATTGCGATTACTTTTCATTACTTTGACATGTTAAGGAAAAAAAAAGTTATTTCCTCCTTGAAAGTAGAATGAAGGTAATGGCTTCAGTTATAGTACATCTTTTGGGATCTAGAGGACCTGTGGTGTATTATACAGACAATCCAATGGTTTGAATGGCAATGTGTAATGCCCAGTGTTTACTGCGGTGGCACTGTAGGGAGAATTAACACTTACTGACAGGTTTTCCTACAAATTGCTGGGGTTCTCTGTAGGGGGATACTTTGTGATCAGATTATCAAGGTTCTCCCGAAAACAACCCCAAAAGTCCCTTGTAACAATGTAGAAAGTCACCTAGAGACTACTTTGGGGCCTCACTTTATCTGTGTATGCATGTTATATCGTAAATCAGAGGTAACTAAGGGACTACGGATCCATAGTATAAATCATCAAATACATTTGTATCCATACAGCCTCTGTACCCAACGTTCTGCTATGAATGTAATGAACCAAATTATTCTACTTGTTAAAATTATCCAAATTATAGCAAAATCTTCAATTACTGATTGTCTGGTTCCATTGAAAAAAACAAAACTAGCTTAAAAAGGAGAAAAGGAGTTTTCCCATCTGCATAATATATATATATACTTCCTGGCCATCTCCAGTCTGATTTTGGCAGCTGGATAACAAGATGGCTGTTTTTAACAAATTTCAAAAAGATTCCCTTTGACTTCCTGACCAACTCCAGTGGCTGCAAAAAGGCTGGAGACTGACAGGAAGCCATCTTTATCATAGATGGGGAAACCCCTTATAAGACTGGTGTTACACACAGCTTTATTCAGGTAGAATCCCTTCAAGATCAGATTAACACTCTGGGGTCTGGGGTTAAAACAGCCTTATATCTCTCCACAGACAAGCTGATGAGTAATCTTCCCTATTTCAGGACAATTCTCTAGCCTTATAGATGATCCATTAGGTTTCTTCTGCTTCCCTTATTCTAAAACATCTGTCAAGCATCAGGCCAACAGTAAAGTAATGTATTGTTGACCCATATGATTCTAGACAATTTTAATGTATCGCATTAGAAGGATATTAATAAAACTCATCAATACACACCCCATAAAGATAGTAGGTGGAATAAGTTTTTGTCAGTAACTTTGGTGTGTAACATTCCCAAGCCAAAGCCCATTTATGGCAGACGGCCAGGAACGAAAGAGAAGCGAGACTGAATGTTTGCAGAATAAATCAAGTGATCTGAGATTTGCACAGCATGTATTGGAAAAACACTATGCAATCTGCAGTAATACAGATGTTGCAGAACTATAACTCCCAGCATTCTCAGCCAAGCACAAGCCTTTTGTGGTTTAGAGAGTCAATGACTGTGAATCGGTTGGATTTATGATACATGGTCAATATCAGACATTTTTTAAATGAAGTTTTAGGTTTGGCTCTTCCCATGGTTATTGAGAACAGGTGTTTTGGCAATTTGTTACAGAATTCATTGCCTCTGAAAATCAAGCAGAAGTTTTTATTCTTTGAAATGACTACTGTATAATGTCTCCTGTCGTAGAATACATCTGTCTATCAGGGAAAGAGAGGGAGACATTGTTAATCTCAGTAGTAAAATGTTCTCATTAAACCTATCACTGAGGTTTTCCACCTGTACATTCCTGTGGCTCGTGAAGGCGGCGGGCAGTCAAAAGAAGGACCAATCCGTAGCATCACACCTGCTCTTTTTAGATGGTCTCCCTATCATTTCAACATTATTGCAAATCTCCACTGGAAAATATATCTGACCTGTTGTTAAACTGCTGCAAAGCCCTTTGTTTTAATACTGGTGCTCTGTGGTAAAATATAAGCAAAGCTTCTTCAAGCCCTCAGCATGTGGGGTATTCTAATCTTATAAAGTAATAGAGTGCTAGTATATGACATCCCTTTATGACTGGTGGGGGATCAACCTCTGGGACCCCTGTGATCCCGAGAATACCCTCATCCCCCTACAAGTAAATGCGGTGACTGCAGTTCACTGCATAGGGTGGAACAGGGCACAGAATCAATGCTGCAGCCCCTTCTTTCTCAGGATAAGCATAATCGGTCACCCAAGGACTATAAAGTGATGACACATAATTAGCCATATTCTACCACTTTAAGAGACAGGAATACCCCTTAAACTGTAATATCTCATGGCTAAGTCTTAAAGTGTCCATGTCATTTAAAAAACTAAGTTTTGACATGTGACCGAGAATGTCGATTTGGATGTTCAGACCACCAATCAATCATTAAAAAAAAGATAGAAGAGCACTGCTAAGAGCTGCTCTCTCTGTCTTGCTGCAATATCTATCTCACTGCAGAAGATGGGCTACATTGAAAGTCAAGTCTTTCTTTTCTAGAAAAAAAGAGATCATAGTGTTTCAGGGAGAGAGGTGCACAGCAGCTTCTCTTTCTAATGGTGAGGGTCTAAACACCCAGCCCTTGACCAATTAAACCTTGACGTTTCTCTGTGACATGTCAAAAGTCTTTTCAAATGCTGCTTACCTACAAGTCAAAAGCCCATAAACCACAGGAGAAGTGTTGATAATGAAAGCCCTTAACGTATTGGACAAGAAAAAATGATCTTCTTTATACCAAAATAGACAAATCTGACTTCTTCAGGAAAACTACAGGTATAAACGCAAGATGATATATGTGTACAAAGATACACAGGATGACCCGGAAGAATACCCTTTAACACTATAAGTTAAGAATAATAAGAAGTGAAAATAAATGCATATGAACACAACACAAGAAAACAGAAAAATACATTGGCATAAGAAAGCCAAGACAAGCAAAGAACATAACGGTGCCGCAAGTGGCCGAAAGGAGTCCAAGGGAACATAAGCCAAGCAGGTAAGTCCATGCTGACACAATATATAAGGTGCTCCATAAATTTATAGCCTCTGTTGCTTCAGATTGAACTTTTGGTGCCTCCATATGGTACCATATTACAGAGGTATTCTCTCACAGAAGCAATGTTTCTAGGTAAGAATATGTCTGTAATACGGCATATGATGGAACATACAAAGAAAAAAAACCAAGGGAAGGACAAGTATGACAAAATGGGTTCAGTATTACAATGCCATTCAACACTAGAACTTGTGGAGATCTGGAACACATCCACAAAACCTTATGCAGAAGTTACATAGAATTACTTTTTAAGACTTCTATTACACAATTTAGCACCCCACCAGGATGCATTCTAAGAAATATATCTGAACACGAGGGAAATTATAAGAACAAACCAGTCCAAAGTACAATATCTTTGTCTTCACAAGATACATTGCGATGAAAAGCACTGGGGGGGGGACCTATCCGCTCTATTTGCTAAGTCAATACCAAGGGAAAAGACCAGGGAGCCGATTATCAGCTTATGCGGTCAAAGCGATAGGACTGTAAATATTTTCCCACGTTATCGGAGGGGTAGTAAATAACTTTGCAGGTGTGATTCAGTGGAATGAAGCATCATAATTCTCCTAATTTCTCTTTTTGTACAGGGCAGAAAAATCTGCAGTAAAAAAGGATTCTGCGTATGGCAGGTGGGAGCTCGAGAATGCTACAAAGTTGAAACTAGTGCAAAGAAGGTTCAAGATCAATCAATATGCGAGTGCCAGGGACACTCAGGGATTTTATTGTCTGAAGTGTCAATTCATCAGCGATTGCATAATGCTCACAGGAGTGGTCGGGAATGCATTTCACAGAGGACTTGCTAGTATTAGCTGAACATTTCTGATGGCTCTGACATACTGTATAACACTTGGCCACCGTCCAACTTAAACAAAGGCCTCACACAACCGATCAACAGATTGGGATATCATTTTGCTTCATACTGTGTCATCTTGGTTCCAACTTCAAGGGATTCCATCATGAAAAATCATGTACCTTGAAATGTACGGTGGAGCCACAAAGTCCTTTGTTACATACTGCAAGCAGAGCTGCCAGTTTTTCATTTTTTTCATTTTCTTCTGTCTTTGACTGTAATTGAAGAGGAATTCCTTCCATCTTGTCTCTATCATAAGATTGTGTCTCTCCCAAGAAAGCATTAACAGAAAGGTGTTGTTTGATCATTTCCTTCTCTCTGTAAGTGTTTGAGGGCCAGGGATAAAACTGGAAAGAAAATCTAGTTCAGCTAAACACTATTGGAATAATAGTAAACCTATTGGCTGCTGTGACAATCTTTTGTTGATTTAGAGCACTGCACCACCACCACCACCACCACCAACACCCAAAAAAGCCATCTTTAGATTCATTATTGGTATACATATGAGAAAGATACTCTTGCTAATTTACCAAACTTTTTCTACAACCATGACCTTGGATCTGTCAAACCATCTTTTTCCTTAACGTGCATGGTAATATAGGTTCTACAAAGCCTGCCAATTTTGGCATCACTGGTAGATAGATGTCATACATGTCAAAAATATGTATTTGCATTGGAAAAGCTTAAAGTGGTTACCTGGAAAAATACTTTAGCAATTAAAAATGCTCATGATGGGGGGACACTTACTTGCCTGTTCCCGGTCTGCAGTACTGTTCTGGACCTGCCTGCCACACTGCTCAAAGATTCCTGTTTCCAGTCAATCAGTAGTCACAGTGGTGACCCTCCTAAGCTTGTGATTTACTGGGCATTGGTTATGTTTTGGCCTGGAGAACAGGAAGCTCTGAACAGTGGGACCAATAGCGTCTGATCGGCATCGACAGGTAATCAGTGGCAGGTAAGTTTTTTCTTTTTTTTCTGCCAGCCTTATTTTTAAGCCTTAAAATATTTCTCTGGATAACCCCTTCAACAGTCTATTGATGGCAGGATGAAAAAAGGATCCAGCATGCCCTTCTTCTGAGATCATTGGTCGGTGTAGATATACAAAGAGAGTACTTATGAAATGAGCCAAAGCGGACAACCCCTTTTAGATAACTTTGTGGCCGCAGTCTGGACAGGGTTCTGAATGGAGCGCGTTGGATTTAAACATGCCTGATCAATTATTTAACTGAGCCAAGTATACTTATGAGGACAGGGGTGATACAAACAAAGTAGAGTGTAAACAATTTTTTGGTTGGCCAGAATATAACGTTTTTCACAAAATGATATTTAAAAAAATCTGTAGAATAGGAATTCAACATTAAATGACACAATTGACAAAATGACAATGTGCAGTGGACGGTTTTGTGGTGTCTATGCCTGGTACTGCATCTTTAAACTTATTCTACTGCCTGTAAGATTGGTATCTACACAATGCCAATAGGCAGGTAACAGTGTGATGTGGGATTATGATTTTCTGTACTTCTTGGAATTCTGATCGAGGAACTCCAATAATGAAGGAAATAGAGAATCTAGGATTGTCACACTCCAGCACTTATTGATTCATTGTTATTAGTAAACATTAAACAAATGTACAAAGACAAATAGAAAAACACAGCCGCACATCCACAATTTGTATTTTGATCTACTTGCTTCTCAGCATAATTTAAAAAACAAACAGGTTGTTAGTATACATTTTGATCAAAAAGTACAAGCCCACTCGCCACGTCAAGGCCACCTAGTGCCGGGCGGCGATCGGTCGGGCAGCAGTGGGGCTGTCTGGCCACTGGGTCGCTCCCCCTATGGGCGTGGTGTTGCGGTGGTTGTGGACGCTGCCCGCCGCTACGCCAATGTCAGTAAGTAGATCAAAATTCTAATTGTGGATGTGCAGCTGTGTTTCTTTTTCTCTATTTTTTGTTTTACAGATGTTAAACAATCCTCAACCAAAATAGGGAGAGATCTATTAACGAAGGTGGGGCGGGAAGAAGCCACTGGCTGCCAAACACTACTCAGATGACTGATTGTTCAGGCAGCATGAAATGTTCTCTTTAACCCCTTAAGGACCAGGGGTTTTTCCGTTTTTGCATTTTCGTTTTTTCCTCTTTGCCTTTAAAAAAATCATAACTCTTTAAATTTTGCACCTAAAAATCCATATGATGGCTTATTTTTTGTGCCACCAATTCTACTTTGTAATGACGTCAGTTATTTTGCCCAAAAATCGACGGCGAAACAGGAAAAAAAATCATTGTGAGACAAAATTGAAAAAAACAAAACGCCATTTTGTTACTTTTGGGGGCTTCCGTTTCTACCTAGTACATTTTTCGGTAAAAATGACACCTTATCTTTATTCTGTAGGTCCATACAATTAAAATGATACCCTACTTAGGGTGGGTTCACACTACGTTTTCTCCCATACGGGAGCGCATACGGCAGGGGAGAGCTAAAACCTCGCGCTCCCGTATGCCTTCGTATGCGCTCCCGTATGTCATTCATTTCAATGAGCCGACCGGAGTGAAACGTTCGGTCGGCTCATTTTTGCGCCGTATGTGCTTTTAGAACCGGACCTCAAACCGTGGTTGACCACAGTTTTAGGTCCGGTTGTAAAAGCGCATACGGTGCAAAAATGAGCCGACTGGACCTAACGTTTCACTCCGGCCGGCTCATTGAAATGAATGACATACGGGAGCGCATACGAAGGCATACGGGAGCGCGAGGTTTTAGCTCCCCCCTGCCGTATGCGCTCCCGTATGGGAGAAAACGTGGTGTGAACCCAGCCTTATATAGGTTTGATTTTGTCGTACTTCTGGAAAAAAAATCATAACTACATGCAGGAAAATTAATACGTTTCAAATTGTCATGTTCTGACCCCTATAACTTTTTTTTTTCCGCGTATGGGGCGGTATGAGGGCTCATTTTTTGCGACGTGATCTGAAGTCTTTAGTGGTACAATTTTTGCATTGATAGGACTTATTGATCACTTTTTATTCATTTTTTCATGATATAAAAAGTGACCAAAAATGCACTATTTTGGACTTTGGAATTTTTTTGCACGTACGCCATTGACCGTGCGGTTTAATTAACTATATATTTTTATAATTCGGACATTTCCGCATGCGGCGATACCATATATGTTTATTTTTATTTTTACTGGGGGTTTTTTTTATGGGAAAAGGGGGGTGATTCAAACTTTTAATAGGGGAGGGGTTAAATGATCTTTATTCACTTATTTTTTTCCCACTTTTTTTTGCAGTGTTATAGCTCCCATAGGGACCTATAACACTGCACACACTGATCTATTACATTGATCACTGGTTTCTCATAAGAAACCACTGATCGATGATTCTGCCGCTTGACTGCTCATGCCTGGATCTCAGGCACTGAGCAGTCATTCGGCGATCGGACAGCGAGGAGGCAGGTAGGGATCCTCCAGCTGTCTTGTAAGCTGTTCGGGATGCCGCGATTTCGCCACGACTATCCCGAACAGCTCCCTGAGCTAACCGGCATGCTTTCACTTTAGACGCGACGTTCAACTTTGAACGCCGCGTCTAAAGGGTTAATAACGCGCAACACCGTGATCAATGCCGCGCGCTATTAGCCACGGCTCCCGGCTCCCATTATAGATCGGGAGCAGACTCATGACGTAAGGTTACGTCATTGGTCCTGAACAGGTTAAAGGGGTACTTCAGTGGAATTCAAAATGAAAAGAACTTTCTTTGGAGCATACAGCAGCTGATAAGTACTGGAAGGATTAAGATTTTTAAATAGAAGTAATTTACAAATCTGTGTAACTTTCTGGTACCAGTTGATTTAAAAAAAATAAATAAAAAAAAAATTCCACCAGAGCACCCCTTTAAGTGCTTAAAAGTTTGTAAGCTACACTGCTTATATAGTATTTAGATTTTGGAGTAAATTTTTTTGTGTGATAGTGCTACAGTCTATTTTTAAGACACTACATACTGTCCAACTAACATATCACTGTTGTTTGTTCCTTGGATATTCAATCTACGGATTTCCTAAAAAAATTTGTTCCATGGCTAATAAATTATCCAAAAAATCTAAAGTGAAAGTGAACATGTTGAGAAAAACAAATATTCTGTGAATATTCTGTCAATTTTAGTAAATACTTGTATTTTTCATGAAATAACAATTCAATAACAATTCCAGAAAAAAAATCTATAAGTTAATGAATAAATTGACAATTTGCTGTTACCAGAACATTCAGCAGACAGCTATTTTTTCCAATCTCTTAGTACACACGAATGTTCAGCAGGACCCACTGTTCATGTGTTCTTAATGGCAGGAGGAGTAAGACACTGCCAGACAGCTCTGGCAGCAGCTTATCACTCTGAGAACAATAGACTCAAGCGACTGAAATCCAGTATGCCCTTCTCTCCTCTGACATCATTTGTTGGGGAGATATACAAAGAAAGTCACTGGGTCCCGCCAAAGTTATCGGGTAAGGCCTACTTTTGGAAAGATGAGCCAAAGCAGACAACCCTTTTTAGATAACTATGTGGCAGCAGTCTGGACAGGGTACTACACCAATAACCACTATAAAAGAGGAGGAGTAGTCTCTAAGTGTATAAGTATGCTAGTGAGGTAGTCTTTCCATGCCAACCACGTGGATATAAACTTAGGCACCGTGTCTGAATTTTGGCTATTATACATATATAATATTATGTGCAAATAAAATAAACATAATAAGCGGCAGGCTGGTGGTTTGTTTCAGTCTTTGTTTTATACTTTCATGAAACAACACCGATAACATAATCATTCCGTCTTGTTTTTGTTGTACTTGTCACGCGAAAAACATTTTGAGCACAATGCACAGAAAAAAAATAAAAAAAATAAATCAAACTTGTAAAGAATGTGATGGGGGAAATTCCTTAAATTAAAGCCAAGATTCTAACTTCATGAGGAGATTATGGGACAAACAACACATGGAAAATGATGTTTATATCATTAATAGGCTTTCAACATTGTGCTAAGCATTACAAAACGTCTCGCTCCACAGGTGCTGTGTAAAGCACTATGATCATGGCTCAATGTAGAAAGAAACATGTTCTGATCACAGAGACTATTTTTTGGGGAAATTTTAAATGGTACTATCTCTATTCCAAGTATGCATTTAATCTATGCATAGCAAACAGAACTTGCAGAAACTGCTGAAACACATTCAGACACCTACAAAAAGGACAAGGACTGATCACCATCGGGCTCAAACATGGGAAATTATTCAAGGAGTCAAGTTGGACACAAGGTTTTAAAACAGTTAAACAAATTTCCTTATCACGTTTCTAGTTTTCACTTGTATTCTTGAACATGATTTTTGGGTGTTGGGAACTTCTGGAGCATTGGACATGCGCCAAAGTGCACCCAGATGACCAAACAAAGAGGTTTTCTTTTACTTGACCTCTCTTTTAAAATTAAAATGTTTACAGGGAAAAAAAACACATGGACATTTTGGATAACTATCTAAAAGTGAAGACTTTCTCAGATATACAGGAAATAATACTACGTGTTTGGCAAACAATGTTAATCCATAGAGGGGAATGCATTTCCCCATACTATTTTTCATCACAATTTACCGTATTTTTCGCCGTATAAGACGCACTTTTTCTTCCCCAAAACTGGGGGGGGGGGAAGTTGGTGCGTCTTATACAGAGAATACCTGCGGCCATCAACGGTCGGGACCCGAAGCTAATACAGGACATCACCGATCACGGTGATGCCCTGTATTAACCCTTCAGACGCGGTGATCAAAGCTGACCGCCGCGTCTGAAGCGAAAATAACACTAAGCCGGCTAACTAACGCTCAGCCGGGCTGTTCGGGACGGCCGCGGTGAAATCGCGGCGTCCCGAACAGCTTACAGGACACCGGGAGGGACCTTACCTGCCTCCTCGGTGTCTGCTCCGTGCCGGCATCCCCTGCATGGCCGGCGCTCTCCTTCGACGTCATCACGCACGCTGACCCGCCATCCAATAGGAGCGGCGTGTGTAGCGACGTGATGACAGCGACAGAGAGCGTGGATCCTGGGGAAGAAGACGTCCGGAGCGTCGGGGACACCACAGGGACCTGGTGACAGCGATGGAGCGACATCCAAGGCAGCGGTGACGGGTCCGGAGCGGCGGGGACACGTGAGTGTAACCTCCTATACCAGTGGTCTTCAACCTGCGGACCTCCAGATGTTGCAAAACTACAACTCTCAGCATGCCCGGACAGCCTTTGGGAGATGTAGTTTTGCTGGGAGTTGTAGTTTTGCAACATCTGGAGGTCCGCAGGTTGAAGATCACTGTTGGGTTCAGAATCTTTTTTTTCTAGATTTTGGATCTTTATATGCCGGTGCGTCCTATAGGGCAAAAAATACGGTATACGGAACTTAAAAAGTAAATATTGGCCAATATGTAAGTTTAACAAATGCAATAGCCATAATGTAATGTTAAGGTGAATACTGAGGTCAGACTTAGAATAGAATGTAAAGTACAGTAGCAGTAAAGAAAAGAAAGATGAATTCTTTTTTTTAAAAGCCTTCTATAAGTCAGTAACAGTTATAACAGTTTCTCTTCAAATCATGTCCTGAAGTACCCAGCCTTATTGCATTAACATAGAAAAAAAAAATCTTATATATTACTCACTAGGTCATGCAAATTCTTTACATGTCTATTTTTATGTGTTCTGCATTTGGCTCACATATCCTCTGTTCTGCTGCTCACATATTTTGACATCCACTTCTCAGGAAGGGGTGTGTCTGAAAAGAGAACTAAGCCTGCCTTCACTCACCTTGCATTCACTTCCTCCCTAAGTCTGTGGTGTTCTGGGTCTCTTCATCTAATCACTGCAGGCTGCTCAGTAAACCCCTCCACCCTGTTTTCTTGTTGCAGTCTCTTAGACAGGACAGGAGTGAGCACAGAGTAGTGGTTTTTTTTTTTAATAATTGTATGTTTATTTAAGAAGTTTTCAGTAATACAAAGAATAACATAACAGGCGAACAAGCCAGAAATGCATCAATATAGCACATTAAACCCTTGTTTTTTATTTTATTTTATTTATAAGCCATGATTTCTATAAAAAAGGTATTTACGAAGTATATAAGAAAGGTTATTGTTTTGTCAAGATGTTGGCTGACCCAATCAACTTTGGCAGGTCCGATGTAAGGGGTATTTCTGGCTCTCCTTCAATAGAAGATATCGGAAAGAAGGATCAGGCATGTTGGATTTCAACTGCTTGATCCTTTTATTCTTGAAGAGATAAAGCGCCATCAGAGGAATGAGGTAGTGGCATACCACTCCTCCCTCCCCTCTCTCCATTCAGAATGGCAAGGAGAGACAGCTGTCAGCATAGTTATCTTAAGGCCACACCACTATGGCCAAGACCAAAGAGCTGTCAAAGGACACCAGAAATTAATTTGCAGACCTGCACCAGGCTGGGAAGACTGAATGTGCATAGGCAAGCAGCTTGGTGTGAAGAAATCAACTGTGAGAGCAATTATTAGAAAATTGAAGACATACAAGACCACTGATAATCTCCCTCAATCTGGGGCTCCACACAAGATCTCCACCCCGTGGTGTCAAAATGATCACAAGAACGGTGAGCAAAATGAATAACTTGCAGAGAGCTGGGACCAAAGTAAAAAGGACCACCATCAGTAACACACTACGCCACCAGGGACTCAAATCATGCAGTGCCAGACGTTATTTTATTTATTAAAGGGGTATTCCAGGATTTTTTTTTTATTTGACTATGCTACAGGGGCTGTAAAGTTAGTGTACTTCATAATATAGTGTCTGTACCTGTGTGTGACGGTTTTCTCACAATTCTTCTGTGATTTTCACCCAATATTTATTTTTAAAAGCATACAAAATGACTGTTGTCTCCGATTTTTCCCAGGTTGCAATGCGGCCGAGACCTGACTCACTAGTCAGCTGATGACAGGGAGCCTGTCTGCTTCAATGGGTGGAGCGATCGCTTGGTGGGAGAGAGATCAATCTGTAACTAATGCAACAGCTGTAGGCACCCTGATTGAAAACCACAAGTCTTTTGAATGGATGCCTCTCATTTATGTTTCAATGGGTGGGGTGGCTGATGTGTGGGAGGGAGGACAATGGAATTATGGGATTAGTAGGCAAAGAAGAAAACTCAAAAAGGAAATACCAGTTCACAAAAAGGTAGCCAGTGTTATGGTAATCTCACAACATAGCCATTTAGCCCCAAGACAAGCGCAGATCCTTCCTAAGCATGTCCATTACTGCATATAGACAAGCCTGATGCATTTCGGAAAGTTCTGCAGACCGATGAGGTTAAAATTGAAGTTTTTGGCCGGAATGAGCAAAGGTATGTTTGGAGAAGGGGAACCAAATTTAATGAAAAGAACCTCTGTCCAACAGTTAAGCATGGGGGTGGATCAATCATGCTTTGGGGTTGTATTGCAGCCAGTGGCACAGGGAACATCTCATGAGTAGAAGGAAAAAAGGATTCAATAAAATTTCAGCAAATTTTGGATGCTAACTTGATGTAGCCCTCCAGATGTTGCCAAACTACAACTCTCAGCATGCCTGACTGCCCAGGCATGCTGGGAGTTGTAGTTCTGTAACATCTGTCCCATCAGATTTAGGAATTTTCATGACATTTTTGAAAATTGCTGCTCTACTTTGAAGCCCTCTAATTTTTTCAAAAAGCAAATGTATGTCCATTTTATGATGCTAACATAAAGTGGACATATTGTATTTGTGAAGAAAAATAAAATGTATTTGGAATATCCATTTTCCTTACAATTAGAGAGCTTCAAAGTTAGAAAAATGCAAAATTTTCAAAATTTTCATGACATTTTGGGATTTTTCACCAAAAAAGGATGCAATTAACGCCGAAAATTTACCACCAAAATAAAGTAGAATATGTCACGAAAAAACAATCTCAGAATCAGAATATTGCCCGACTGTACTATTTAGTGTTTTTTTTTCATTCTCCCCGTTCCCCTTGTTTGCTGCTTTTGACTACAATATTGCAGGAGATGGAGGGGCATATGGCCAGACACGTATATTGGCAACTTACATATAACATCTAGGACCTGTGTAGGTGAAGATAAAATTACTTTCAACTGTGCTAATGCAGGTCCTGCAGATCTAGGAAGCTGCCGGGGACATGGTTCTTGTAATAGATGAACCAAGTAGTGAATCACCCAGTGATCAACACGTATAACCTATCCTGTAAATTGGTGACAAGAGTTTGATGCAACCCCCCTTAAAATGCATGAACTTAAAAGCATCAGATGTCTTGTTGTATACATTAATATAATGTGACTTACGCTGCAAATTTTCAAACATTACAGAGAAGAGGAAGTCACGTGGGGTCATGTAATACTCTCCCTCGTACTCCAGTGAGGCAAAATGCATAAAGCGCTGCTTGCGGAGGGACTGTTTCTCTTGGGTCTCATCAACAGTAACTTCACTCTGCAATACATAAATTTAAGAAAATGTTATCAAATGCATATCGGTCATAAGAATTTCAAAAGGTCAATAGAAAACAAAAGTCAGAGTCATGAGTTAAGTGAATGTTCTCAATATGTAACATTAATGTGTATGGGGCCCGCTTGACTCTTCCTCAATGGCAGATGTCACAGAAGAGAAGGATCATTCATGCTGAATTTCAACAGGACACTTCTTTAGTCTCAAACAGATAGGCCGCCAACATAGATATGTGTGAGTGGTGGTGGTGGGGGTAGCTGTTGGCCACTGAGCAGAGCTACCTTACTGTATGGCCAGTTTTATTCCCCTCTCCCCATTCAGTGTGAGTCTAATGTGCCAATTACTTACCATGATGTATGTTTGGGGTTCTGTCAGACAGAATGGATCTGACAATGGAAATCTAAACAGATCCTTTTAGGGTCTATTCACACGTACAGTATTCTGCGATTTGATGCGCAGGATTTGGAGCTGTGTTCAGTCATTTAGTTTACATTGAAATCTGCAGCAGAAAATCCTGCGCGCCAAATCTGCGCAGAATACTGTACGTGTGAATAGACCATTAAAGGGGATGTCGGGTGGGGGCAGGGGCCAAATCATCCCCTGTTTATAGCATAGGGGATAAGTGTCTAATCATGTGATGCATGAACACTGGACCCCTACCCCAATCTCTTGTACAGGGCCCAGTCTTTAGCTGCTCCACTCAGTCCCCTGAGTGATCTGGCGCCACCCCATGCTAAAAAGAATATCAGCCATAGCTGCTAGAAGGTCCTTTAAGAACCAGATTACATACATACAACCATACACAAAAAGCTCAAGTTACAGAATTCATATGTTCTAATTCCTATAACACAAATCTGATGTTTAATTTTGAATTTTGTGACTTTAAAAACATGTCATAAAGAAATCTCATGATGACAAATGTGCAATCTAATCCATGTAACATGAGTCTGTCCCGTCTCTTAGCATAGAAAGCAGCAGTCATATGCTGGGCATGTACTGACAGACATAGTGGAAGGTAAATCACACCACAGCCGAATATTCTCTGTCAGCTAGAACAGAAAAAAAGGAAACGGGGTCCTCCATGTGCCAATGGCAGGGAGCAAGCTATTGGATAGTACAAGGTGCCACATACTGCAAGGACCAAGAGACAGCCAAAGACAACTTCTGTGGATAGGAACTTTCTCAACAGTAAAACATAAAAAATAAAGTACAAAAAGAAAAAAGGCTGGTTCACACCAGTATGTCTTCATCATCTTGGAGCTGATTTTTGTCAGTATTTTTTTTTTGTGGTTCCAAAACAAACTTAAAAAAGGTGCAAATATTAGTTTTTTTTTTCTGTGTCTTTTCCACCTCTGATTTTGGCTGAAAATTCTCACCAAAATCAGCTACAAAATGAAGATCATATTTTGATTAAAATACTGTGTGGATCTTAACAAGTAGGAAGGTTAAATCAGCATTTAGATTTTTTTTCTTTAGAGACTTATAAATATATGTTTTTATAACCTGATCTATTCTGTAGGATAGGGATGTATGTATTGTGGATGATGGAGGAATATACCTACCACCCGTCCGGCTACAGAGATATCAAAGAACTGATTTTGCCAGGGTGTTGGATTTGCAGTGATTCTTCTTATGTAAAAATCAGGAGTGTGATAACCCGATTAAGAAAAATGCTATTTCAAAGTGTACCTATCTTTTAGGAAAACTATTAACATGTCACAGAGACACATAGAAAGCTTTGATTGGTCAGGGTCTCAGTGCTAAAAAAATAAACCAGAAAAAGCACGGCATAGTGCCCTTTACTACCCTGCGCTCTGTGATATCCATCCTGCGGCCCCATTATAAGTCTAAGCTGGACGAATAGCATTGAAAGCCAGGGAGTGAAGCGCACGCTACCCCCCCCCACTCCTGATTAGTGGAGGGTCTCAGCAACCAATCAAAATGACTGACATATCTAAAGTTTGCTAAATGACAGGGACACTTTGATATATATATATTTTTTTCACATTTGTAAAAATGCAGCTATATCCAGAGCTTGGAAGCCATTTATATACCGAATGACTTCAGCTTGTAAGAGAACATGAACCCATCACTGTGACTTCTGCTTTATTTTGGCTTTAAAAATTTTTGGTTTGATCTCTGTTTTTCGCAGTTAAACATTTTTGAATGTTTCATAAATATTACGCCAGTCCTTAAGAAAGAACAAAAAGAAGAAAAAAGGATTTAGTTTCTATTTCTACACTTGCTGAAAGATGAGCGAGTCTTGTAACATGTCTGGCCTTAAGTACTGTAACCTCAGCTGGTTGATATCCCATTCGAGAAAGTTCATCTGTCCAAAATGCCACAACTGGATCCATTTATCTCATTTCACCTACAGAGTCTTTCCACATAAATATCAGTCTTCATTCTCCAGACCCTCCAGAACAAAACTGAACACCATGACATGTCCTCAGAAAGACGTCTGAAACATGTCTAGTCTTCCATATATTGGAGCTCTGTCATCCCACTTTTTAATGATGACGAATGGTTTTCCTTCAGAACTTCTCTACGCAACATGACTCTTTATTCTTGCAAATCAGATAGCGTGTCTGGCAGTGGCTTATCTTCCATGGGGACAAAGCAAATCAAACATATCTGACTCTTCTCACCTCCAACATCTGCTGTCGGAGGATCCAAATATACTAGGTTGGTGGCTTCAGCCAGAGCTTTGTCTAATGTCTATGGGCAAGTTTAATCACCTACTTTACGGAGTTTAGTTGAATTTTACGATTAACCACTTAATGACCAGTGACTAATATGCCTAAGTGCCTAAGGAATTGTCACCCTGGCAAATTTACTTTTTAGGTAGGGTCACACGTGCCGTTCTTGACGCTGTGTATTTTCCTACCCATGGAAGTGAATAGGTATAAAAATCAGCTAAGTATTTTTCTACCCAAAATGGGTAGGAAAATACGCGGCAGCAAAAATACAGCACCTGCAACCCTACCCTAACAAAAGATATTTTGTCTCAGGATGCTTGATGATGTTTTTATTAAAAAAAAAATTTGCTGAATAAATAAAGTGCCCCAGAGTAAAACTGAAATGCTGGGTTCACAAAAAAAGGAATCTCCTGCTGGAAATGTGGTTGGAGATCCCGGGAGCTGCCAGTGTGGACAGTAGTCTTGGCTAGGACTGTGCAGACTGCATTGCTGTCGCCATAGACGGCAATTCATTTTTGAGCTGATCAGCCAAAAGAATTATCTTTTGCTGATCCTCTGAGAAATGCATTGGCGTCTATTTAGACACCAATTTAGTCCACACCGTCCCGGCGCCAACTGCTGTCGGCACCAGCCGGTCACCATTCCGATCATAGATTCATTTTGCATGATCCCAGCCTCAGGTTGGCTTTAAACATTGTGAATTTTTAAACCAACAAAGAATGAATATGAATCCTACAAACATTTTAACAGGACAAATCTCATGGCTATCATGGAAGAGACGAGTGTGAGAGATGGTAAGCAACAATGACTACCATGTAAATCTGATGGCTGCGATTACCGTTACAATTACTTGGTCATTGAAAATGGGACATTACCCTTGTACAGGTATATGCAATATTCTCAGAAAAGAAGGACACACAAAAAATCTTACAAATTGTTTGTGGAATAAAGGTGAAGGCCAAATTGATGCATGACACCAGTGCAAACCAGTTACATTGCAGAAAGAATACACTTGCTAGTCCTCAGCAAACCAGTATCTCCATAAAACTTCCAAGCTTATACGCAGCCGACAGGGTAAAAAATTTTTATAATAAATTCAAAATAAACCTGTAATATTTCATATGCAAATAATGTTTATGATTATGTGAAACCACCAGTAGATTACATAGATAGAAGTCAGGTATGTAAAACAGTCCTAACAGTAAAAGATCTGTCAAAAATGTATTTGATGTCAGAAAAATGTAAATATAATAAAGACATTAAGACTTACAGTCAACCCTGAGATATAGGAAAGGAAAAAAAAATATCTGCTCCAACAGCATAAGATATCTTTGTTCAAATTCCACTTTTTTTTTTTACATGAGGGAATAGTAGAAATAAAAAGGAAAGATCGGGGGGGGATTAGGAGACGGTAATGATTATTATTTATAATGACAGCTCTTTACTGTACCCTCCGCCTGACAGCACCTGTACAGCTCATGACCTCACCTGAGTCACAGAAGAAAGGATGTCTTCACGTTACTCATGTCCCACGTCTCAAAAAGATAAATAATTGGAGGAATATTCCTTTTATTAGATGTCTAGGGAAAGGATCCTGCCTCAGGGCGTGTAAAAACTGAGAGGTAAATCCACATTTGTCACGTTCCCTATACTTGATGGATTTTTCAGTCTTGTATAATATAGTGACTGCGCTTTAATGCTTATTTTGCTATAAACTATCCTAAAGAAACTTACAGCTGTCTCCACTACAAAACAAAGGCGTCTTAATTAAGAGCGAGGAGATCTATGTCGTAGCTTGGATCAGCCGCATGGCGTGAGAAGTACACCTGTCAGGAGGATGCAATCCTGATGGTTGGGATGTTCAATATAAGTGAGCGAGAGGGAAATCTACAAGTGCGTCTGGTTGCGTAATGGTATGAAATATGCAACAGGTAAAGTCCATTTAAAAATAATCTTACGTATTATGGTGCCACGTAATATCATGGAACAATATCTTTTTATTGATTTGGTGAGTAGGGCTGCACGATTTGGGGAATATGTGTGATTGCTATTATGGGATGAATATTGCAATTTCGATGTATGGCTGCAATATAATAAACAAATGGGGAAATCGCCACATTTCATGTTTAATTCCATTCATTTCATGACTTATACCCTCGTTTCATGTCCGATGCCCTTATTTCATGGCCATTCTCTTACCCCCATTTCATGTCCACTCCCCTAATTTTATCATAAGCATTCCCCTGGTATTATCATGAAATTAGAAGAATGGCCATATGAATGATGGGAAATGGCTATAGGAAATTCTGTGTTGATGTGGGCTAACCTCTCCCCATAGAGACCACAGGAAAATTCAGCCATGCCAAAAAAATGATGTGTGATCCTAGCCAAAGTCTGTCCTTTGAAATATGCAGAGGTTTCATATGAGTATCTGGTAGATCATATTTATTGGGTTTCTAATTACACCCAATGTATTACCTCAGAGCAGCAAACTGGGGGCTACAAATGACACATTCTCTATATGGCCATGTAGTGATTTTATACCAAAGTAGTCATACCAAAGCCAGAAAACAAAGTCAAAACTATAATGGAAACATTTCTGTTTTGGACCCACTCCTGATTTGGGTAAAAATAATGACCAAATGAATACTAGGTCTGAATCCAGCCACAAACTCTACACAGAAGTATGTAGATAAGACTTCGCACACCCCTTTAAAGTTGAATCAAGGTAATTTTTATTTGCAATCCAAAATTTATTTTAATGACGTTTTGGTCCACACTAGACCTTCATCAAATCTAGGAATTACATGAACAAATATATAACAAATAATATGTCTAGTAACGTCAAGGTCATGGAAAAAATAAAAATAAAAAGGCACTGATAGAAATAAATAGTACCACAAATATATTATAACTAGCATAGCAAAGTAGAAAGGAAATTGCTGTCTATAACTAGTTAGGTAGGTAACTACAGTATCAGAGTATGCTCTGTATAATTTAAGAAAAGCAGATCAGTATAAACCATGTAACGGCAAATTATATATATACATATACAGTGGTCCCTCAACATACGATGGTAATTCGTTCTAAACAAGCCATCGTTTGTCGAATCCATCGTATGTTGAGGGATTCGTGCAATGTAAAGTATAGGAAGCTGTACTCGCCTATCCCCGCCGCTCGCGATAGTGTCCTAGCCGCTCCCGATGGTGACCTCGGGCCTCCGCTGGGCTCTCCTGGTCTTCTCCGGTCCTCCACTGTCTTCTCTGGTCCTCTGCTGTCTTCCGCAAGGCCTTACTGGGCCTGTGTAGTGATGTCATTACGCTGCTGCGTACGCTATTCCTATTGGATGACGTGCGCAGCAGCGTATTGACGTCATCGGAGAGGGCCGAGAAGACACCGGAAGACCAGTGCTGGACCCGGAGGGCACCCCGGAGCATCGTGGAGTGGTAAGTAATACTTACCGCACCACACGGGGAACATTAAGCTGCTATCCAGCAGCAGCTTAAGCATTTTGCGCTGTCGGATAGCACTTAATGCGATGGCCCCGACATAAAAAAGCATGGTATGTCGATGCTGACATCGACATGCGATGGCCTCTGAGAGGCCATCGTATGTCGATTTGATCATATGTCGGGGCCATCGTAGGTCGGGGGGTCACTGTATATATACACATCCAACAACAGGGCACTCCCTCCGTCTGGAGAAGAAAAAGTTTAGTCTCAATGGGCGACACGCCTTCTTTACCATGAGGACTGTGAATTTATGGAACGGTCTACCTCAGGAACTGGTCACAGCAGGAACAATTAACAGCTTTAAAACAGGATTAGATACATTCCTGGAACAAAATAACATTAATGCTTATGAAGAAATATAAAATCCCGCCCCTTCCCGAATATAGCGCCACACCTCTACCCCTTAATTCCCTGGTTGAACTTGATGGACATATGTCTTTTTTCGACCGTACTAACTATGTAACTATGTAACAGTAAAATGCAAATAATATAGTAAATGACGCATACTGAGTGTACATTTTACCAAGCCAAAAAGTACAATCACAGAAATGGCTTGGTAAAATGTACACTCCCTCAGTATGCGTCATTTACTATGTTAATTGTTTTTTACTGTTATTGGATATATATACCATATTTATCGGCGTATAACACGCACTTTTTAGGCTAAAATTTTTAGCCTAAAGTCTGTGTGCGTGTTATATGCCAATACACCCCCAGGAAAGGCAGGGGGAGAGAGGCCGTCGCTGCCCGCCTCTCTCCCCCTGCTTTCCCTGGGGTCTAGAGCGCTGCTGTTGGCCCTTCTCACCCCTTGGCTATCGGCGCCGCTGCCCGTTCTGTCCCCCTGACTATCGGTGCCGGCGCCCCATTGCCGGCGCCGATAGCCAGGGGGAGAGAAGGGGCAGCGGCACCCATTGCCGATGCCGCTGCCCCGTTGCCTCCCCCCATCCCCGGTGGCATAATTACCTGAGTCGGGTCCGCGCTGCTGCAGGCCTCCGGCGTGCATCCCCGACGTCGTTGCTATGCGCTGAACGTCATGACGTCAGTGCGCCGCGCCGTGCATAGCAACGACGCAGGGGACGCACGCCGGAGGCCTGCAGCAGCGCGGACCCGACTCAGGTAATTATGCCACCGGGGATGGGGGGAGGCAACGGGGCAGCAGCGCCGGCAATGGGTGCCGCTGCCCCTTCTCTCCCCCTGGCTGTCGGCGCCGCTTCTCTCCCCCTGGCTATCGGCGCCGGCAATGGGGCGCCGGCACCGATAGTCAGGGGGACAGAACGGGCAGCGGCGCCGATAGCCAGGGGGTGAGAAGGGCCGACAGCAGCGCTCTAGACCCCAGGAAAGGCAGGGGGAGAGAAGCGGGCAGTGACGGCCTCTCTCCCCCTGCCTTTCCTGGGGGTATATCGGGGTATACACGCGCACACACGCACCCTCATTTTACCATGGATATTTGGGTAAAAAACTTTTTTTACCCAAATATCCTTGGTAAAATGAGGGTGCGTGTTATAGGCCGGTGCGTGGTATACCCCGATAAATACGGTATATATACATACATACATACACACACACACACATACACATACACTTGCTGTTACATGGTTTATACTGATCTGCTTTTCTTAAATTATACAGAGCATACTCTGATACTGTAGTCACCTACCTAACTAGCTGTAGACAGCAATTTCCTTTCTACTTTGCTATGCTAGTTATAATATATTTGTGTTCCTAGATCTGATGAAGGTCCAGTGTGGACCGAAAAGTCATTACAATAAATTTTGGATTGCAAATAAAAATTACCTTGATTCAACTTTAAAGTGGTGTGCGAAGTCTTATCTACATAGTTGTTTAAGGATTGGGATTCCTAAACAACTTCATTTGAGAGTGACGTATTTCTACTTGAAATCTACACAGAGGTAGCCCTTGGCCAAATTTGAATCCATGATTACAGCGGTGCATGGCAATGCTAAACGCTGAAGCAGCCCTTTAGTGAGCAGAAGCAGGGTCATATTTTCTGGGCCCTAATAAAATCTGTTCTCACAATAACGACAGTCATAATTGAAATTCATGTGAAAGAAGGCCCTATTCAATGTGACTGCAACCTCAGCACTACCTTTAGCTACTACACCCCTGAGGAGCACAATTAGCATCAGCTACCTTAATTCTACTTAAACGTGGACCTGTCAGTTCTAATAGCTAGGGTGGACAAATACACCAGTGGATACTTTGTTTTTTGACACTGTCAAAAGCCTTTTGAAAACAAAAGTATTCAAGTCGTAAACTTAGTATGGAGACATACTTATAGTAAGGTTAATGCATAAAACGTTCATATATAGCAAAAAAAAAAAAAATAATCCCATTACCTGGCTCCTGGGATTTATCATTACTATCTATTGACTTTCTTTTAAGAAATTTTTTTTTTTTTAAGTTATTAAAAAAAAAAAAAAAAAAAAAAAACGAAGGAACTTCCAATCTTTAAATCGGTTTGTTTTATTTACTCCAGTTGACATCAAAGCGATCGGGTTTACAATTAGAACAGTATATCAATCGTGTGTATTGTGCCTTCCGGAGACATACCAATGTGTAATCATTTAATCATTTTCACGGCTATGAAGTCGGCTGTATTTCCACCCAAAATAGAAGTGGAGCTTTTTATGACCATTTAAACAAAAATGCTTAGAAGTGTGCACATCAAAAGATCAACACACACAAAGACATGTCGCAGCACACATAAAACACCTTGACATACAAACCATGTCCAGACCCAGCTATGTCAGTGTGAAATGTGGCTTCATCACCATTGTTAACCTGTAAGAACACTGCATCTATACAACGAGGTATCTATACATTCAGAGCCCATAAGAGGCCCAAAAAAAAAAAAAACGCTTATTGGCCAAAACCTTGACGTCAGAAATGTAAGGGTTTTGTAAGTTGTGTTTTCTTCTAAATCTACTGATGAAATATTGATAATTTGGCCAATGTGACTGAGAACATGTATTTTGGGGGGATAGTCTGTGACAGCAGGTTTATTAAAAAAATTAAAATGAGACGTGGACCCATTTAGGATTTTTAGTACATAAGTAGCTGGATCTTCACCTTTTAGTGTGAGAAGAAGCAAGTCAAGAAGTTCTTCAACATTTCATAAAGCTCAGCTTTTCATCAAGCAAAACCTAACATGTGTCCAAAAAGTCCAGCAAGACCACCAACAATACATGTACGTCTACTTGTGTTGACTTCTTTGGTGGCTCCTGATTGTCACTGAGGAGATCATGCTGAAGGAGTCTTTTAGGCAATGCTCCATGGGGAAAAAAGTATGCAATCCTCCAGAAGAAATAAAGTGCCTCCTACAGGTAACCCTAGAATTCAAAGACCAACTCACAAAAGAGATTTAAATCTCAAGGTCAAGGTCTAAAGGGTTGTCTGAGGACTTCTTTTAAATCTAAAAGTGGCCAGGCAGAAAAAATAAAATAAAAATAAAGTGTACTTGTCTGCTGTAAATACCCACTACCACCAGCACTGCTTACCACTCTCGTAGTGATGTCTTAACACAGACAAATAGCCTCTTTGTTTACCCTCGCAGTGGTGACCCACCTAATACAGTGATCGGCTGAATGGGCACCTACTTGAGACCAGAAAGTGCTGAGCAGCAGAAACGGGCACTATCGGAATGCAGCAGCGCGGGGTAAAGGCAGGCCCAGCCTGTGAAGCTACCTCCAAAAGGGGCTACTAAAGAGACAGCCTTCTTGCTTCAGAAAGAAAAACAATTTGCATACATTGGTAGCGAACAAAACTTAGGTCACTGGTTGGAAATTTATACATTGATGTTTATTAATATTTATTCTAGATATTTTTATATTGCATGTCCAGGCAGCCATAATTAACGCAACATAAGGATCAATATAATTGGTTCCTATTATTCTGATTGAAAATGTGGTTAAACAAGCTTTGCAGCTTAGGTCAACAGAAATAGACTCCACCTATAAAAAAAAAAACTAAACTTTCTAATACAATTGCAGTTTAATTTGTTACAAGACAAACAATATTCACATTTCACCTGTGTAAGTCAGGAGTGGATTTACTTTCCTTACTCTATATACAAGAGCCATGCACGAGTCCTAATAAATTCCATGTTCACTTCCTCTTCTAGTAGCATACGAGAGAACATAAGAGAATAGTAAACAATCCTTTACGAAAATAGGTGGTTAACTATAAAGATCTGATCTGAGTAACTAGAAGAAGCAAATAAATGTTTTGTAATGCTTTTAAGTCCTTTGTAATAAATCTACAGATTACTACAGAGAGCAGCGCGCCAAACATCCCGAAGTCCGTAAAGATCTGTCTGATCTGTAAAAATAAGTAGATAGGCCATAGATGAGATACAAGTTAGATAAAGGCCTCTGGCCCGTGTTACCTACACATCTTTAGACATATCCATTGTTGGGCTTTAAAAAGAAAAAAGGATGAAGAAAAAAGTCCACAAGCCATACAAATGCGTGGAGGTTTATAGGAGATTAAGCTGGCCAATACACATTAAATAGACGTCAGCTGAACGCTCTTTCTCCCGATTATCAGATAAACATGCAAGCTCAGAGGAGCATGTGTGTGTTCTGCATAAAAATGGGGGATAACCCTTTGGAAAGTAATCTATGTCAGAGGGGTTCTCTCCTCCTAGAACAAAAGGAATGGGGCAATCGAAAGTAGACATGCTTAACCCCTTAAGGACCCGGGCTTTTTCCGTTTTTTCATTTTCTATTTTTCCTCCTTAACTTAAAAAAATCATAACTCTTAAAAATTTTCAACTAAAATTATATATAATGGCTTAATTTTTGCGTCACTAATTCTACTTTGTAATGACATTAGTCATTTTACCCAAAAATCTACGGTGAAACGGGAAAAAAATCAATGTGCGACAAAATTGATGAAAAAACACTATTTTGTAAGTTTTGGGGGCTTCTGTTTTTACGCAGTACATTTTTTGTCAAAAATGATACCTTATCTTTATTCTGTAGGTCAATACGGTTAAAATGATACCCTACTTGTATAGGTTTGAATTTGTATCACTTCCGAAAAAAATCATGAATACATGCAGGAAAATGTATACGTTTAAAATGGTCATTGTTTGACCCCTATAACTTTTTTATTTTTCTGTGTTCAGGGCGCTTTGAGGACTCATTTTTTGCGCCGTCATCTGAAGTTTTTAGCGGTACCATTTTTGTTCTGATCAGACTTTTTGATCACTTTTTGATCACTTTTTTGTGGTATAAAAAGTGATAAAAAATGCGCTATTTTGGACTTTGGAATTTTTTTGTGCGTACGCCATTGAACGAGCGGTTTAAAAAGCGGTATATTTTTATAATTCGGACATTTCCGCACGCGGCAATACCACATATGTTTATTTTTATTATTATTTACATAATGTTTTTTTTTTTTTTTAGGAAATGCCGGGTGATTCAAACTTTTATTAGGGGAAAGGATAATTGAAAGGGTTAATGATTTTTTTACACTTTTTTTATGCAATATTATAGCTCCTATAGGGGGCTATAACATTGCATGTACTGATCTTTTACACTGATTGATCCCTCTCCATAGGAATGGATCAATCAGTGTTTTCGGCGATTGAATGCTCAAGCCTGGATCTCAGGCTTGAAGCATTCATTCGGCGATCGGACAGCACAGGAGAAGGTAAGAAGACCTCCTCCTGTGCTACAGCTGTTCGGGATGCCGCGATTATACCGCGGCGATCCCAAACAGCTCCCTGAGCTAACCGGCACATTTTACTTTCGTTTTTAGCCGCGCGGCTCAGCTTTGAGCACGCGGCTAAAGGGTTAATAGCGCGCGGCACAGCGATCAGTGCCGCGCGCTATTAGAGGCGGGTCCCGGCTTCACTATGATGCCGGGCCCGCCGCGATATGATGCGGGGTCACCGTGTGACCCCGCGTTATATCGCAGGACCGGGACCCAGGACGTACTCATACGTCCTGGGTCCTTAAGAGGTTAAAGGGGTACTCCGGTGAAAAACGTTTTTTTTTTAAATCAACTGGTGCCAGAAAGTAAAACAGATGTGTTAATTACTTCTATTAAAAAATCTTAATCCTTCCTGTACTTATTAGCTGCTGAATACTACAGCGGAAAATCTTTTCTTTTTGAAACACAGAGCTCTCTGCTGACATCACGAGCACAGTGCTCTCTGCTGACATCTCTGTCCATTTTATGAACTGTCCAGAACAGCATATGTTTGCTATGGGGATTTCCTTTTACCCTGGACAGTTCCTAAAAATGGACAGAGATGTCAGCAGAGAGCGCTGTGCTCGTGATTCAGAAGACAGCTCTGTGTTTCAAACGGAAAATTATTTTCACTGTAGTATTCAGCAGCTAATAAGTACAGGGAGGATTAAGATTTTTTTTAATAGAAGTAATTTACAAATCTGTTTAACTTTCTGGCACCGGTTGATTTAAAAAATAAAATAAAATAAAAATTTTCACCGGAGTACCCCTTTTACCTTTCACTCCCCTGACATCTGTTGTCAAAGAGTGTGGAGGCCACATACATATGAGATGGTTGACCATTGTAAAATCAGTTGGTTCAGCCAACACATATCTAATGCGTAGGGGCAGCTAAGGCCTAGATGTCTAGCCATGTACTAGAGATGTTGGATAGACAAAATAAAATCTTTCCGATAACCATCCACACTTTTTTGTGACAAAAAATAGAAGTGCCGGTGTTTACTGAGGCCCAGCATTCTGCATATGGCTGAGATCACACGATGCTGGCAAGTCAGTACGTCCAGATGAAGTGTACACATCATCAGGGGGCTGGGCTTGTCAGGGAGGACAAGAAGAAGCCAAGCACCCTGGGTAAAACTGTTGTCTCGAGCCACACAGGATCATGGAAAAGCATAGGATAATGGGATAACATCAAGAAGTTCTAGGAGGCCTCCATAGATGTTACATCATAACCAATCCAACCAATAAAAGCCTTTTCCAGGCTTTTTTCGCTTCATTTTTAAAACCCAAAAATTATTATTGATGAAATGTGCATAGGCCCTATATGGCTTAAATGGTAGAATCTGTAAGGGGAGGGAAGGGTCAAAAGGAAGAGTTTTTAAAGAGAATAAAAGTCGGAAGTAGTAAGAAATTACAAAGCTCGCTGCACTCGGCTGCAGATAATCACTGGTTTTGTGAGCAATATTGGTCGTGGGATACAGGAGGTTTCTTTCTGTATCCAGTGGCCAAGATTGCTCAATAAACCTGTTAGAATCTGCACCCGAGTGCCACCAGCCTTGTGTTTTCTTACTACTTTGGACTATGTGGTTCTAAGACCTTGCTGAGCACCACAGCCGATTGCTGCTTGGGTCAGAGAGCTGTGTATTTGAAAAAGTGTTAAGCGTATGGTCAGCCTTTTGTTCTTTCCTTGTGCTAGTAAAAAGGTATTTAGAAAAGGATGAAAAGAATCAGTTTACAAAAATTTTTGCCCTTAAGAAACCACTTGACTAATGTTCACCACCTCCAGATAAATGTATACCGCTACCCCAAAACTATAGTAAAAGTGTCAGCTCTTTTTACCGTCAACTTATAAGGAGCCCCTAACAAGACAAACGGATAAGGGAAAAGAAGTAAAATAAGAAGCCTAGGAATAAAAGGTGAAAATGAAACATAACAGTAGGGCTGGGCGGTATACCGGTTCATACCGAATACCGACATTTTTGTGCTGCACGATATGAATTTTAACCCATACCGCAATACCGGTTGGGCCCCTCCCCCTCGGGAATGAGCCCAGCTCTGCGTTGTCCCCACATCGGGGAACTAATCACAAGTCACCCGCGAGCGCTGTTCTGCCCCCCAATTTATTAGCCCAGCGCTGTCCCCATCGGGGTAAATACTGATATGTCACCCGCATGCGCTGCCCTCCTCATCCTCATGTTTGTTGCGGCCGCCGTCGCTGACACTCTATACCAGTGGTCTTCAACCTGCCGACCTCCAGATTTTGCAAAACTACAACTCTCAGCATGCCCGGACAGCCGTTGGCTGTCCGGGCATGCTGGGAGTTGTAGTTTTGCAACATCTGGAGGTCGGCAGGTTGAAAACCACTGCTCTATACTGTGTGGTATCCCTATTCCCGGGCTGCAAAATATAAACAAAATAAACTTTAACTCACCTCCCGTTGGTCTGGTACCGGCCTCATCTGCTTCCCAGTGAATGGAACGTCGGACAGCCGCCATCCTATCACCAGCCGCAGCGATGTTCCGCCTCGGTTGCTTATAGGCTGAGCCCACGGTCATGTAAGAAGCCACCCAGAGCTTCTTACATGACAGTGGGCTCAGCCTATCAGCGGCCGAGGCAGAACATCGCTGCGGCCGGTGATAGGCTGATGGCTGTCCGACGTTTCCATCCCCAGCGTAAGGCCGAAGTCAGAACATGTGTTAGTTTATTTTGTTTACCTTGTGTCTGCGCCGGCAACAAACAGCACGAGGTGGGCAGCGGGTGACATTTGAGTATTTACCCCGATGGGGGTAGCACTGGGCTGATCATTTTTGTTGGGGGGTCAGAATAGCGCAGCGCTGGGCTGATAATTAATTTGGGGGGGAGGAAATACCGTTATATACTGTGGAACCGCCGAAAGTTACAAAAATACCGTGATACGCAGATTTGGTCATACCGCCCAGCCCTAGTATATTTTCAAGTCACTTGTAAAGCCAAAGCGTAGTTTCTTGGCAAAATGAAGGTTCTACCACAAATATGTTGATAGCAGTGCTGAGGAGTCACATGAGGAATAACCCTGATTTCCAATCAGCGTAAAAAGGAATCGTTTTTTTTCTCTTGCATAACTAATTGTTTAATTGTCATCAGTTTTAACCGCATTAACCTGTGGATATAAAAATACAGCATATAGAAAACCAAGCAGGGCACTCACCAT
The DNA here is from genome assembly GCF_029499605.1 of Hyla sarda. Classification (NCBI taxonomy): domain Eukaryota; kingdom Metazoa; phylum Chordata; class Amphibia; order Anura; family Hylidae; genus Hyla; species Hyla sarda. The sequence goes on from NC_079190.1 coordinate 48,264,411, forward strand.
AGGCGTTAAAAACTTTCTTCTTTATCCATATAAAAGTACAGTGCTGCGAGACCGGAACGGATGGACAAAGTACAGGAATGTCTCACAGGCAACGGTGCCGTTTCGCGCAGTATGCGCTTCTGCTGGCATTCTTTTCTATATGCTGTATTTTCGGATTGAGCCTTCATCCTAGCAGTGAGCACCAACTGGCAGGTGAGCTGTCGGGATTCATTATTATCAACACTCCTAGAGGCAGAGCATACCGCACGCAGTGCAGAGTTATCCTCTAAGTGTATTTGTGAACCTGTTTATATAGGTGTGTAGTGCGGGTGACACGGATCGGGGACAGGTAAGAATGGTCATCATCAGCACTACAAACCTTTTTAATTTTATTTGTTTTGTTTGGTGTGTTCATTAATTTAACAATAAAGATGAGTTAGTTATATGTGGGAAATAGGGTATTTTTGGATCACTTAGGTGATCTATAGGTTAATAATTGCGATTATACCCACCATATATTGGTCTTTTGAATATTCAACGATCAGGCCTGTCCCGACCAAGAGCAGAAATTTCACTTGGCCTCTTAGGACACACCCTATCCACGTGCTCGTGGGAACCAAAGATTGAGCAGAAATTTCTATTTGGGGGTAGTCGCAAATACTCTTCTGAGGACTTAAGAGAAAACCTAATACATATTGTAGATTTTGGGCAACTGAAGCAGCAAAGTATATTAAATGTGAAATAAAGTCATTTCCTCAGACACAGGATGCCGAAGTAATATGTTTTATTGAAGACTGTAATGACACTGATCTCTGCACTCTTTTACTATGTAAAATAAGTATACATCTTTGTACAAGACAGTCTGTAATGCCCATTTCCAACAGAGGGGAGAGAAAAGACTGGAACAGGTGGTGTATGATCTGAGGGAATAATAACAGAGCTTTTCCTGCCATTACAGAAGTGCAGACAGCTTGGGAACTTTGGTTAAGAAAATTCCACTCCTTTCGATGGCTCCAGCTGCTGTGCTATGTAATGAAGGATGAAGGAACGATTTCAGGCTTTACCCACAACAAGATTAGTATATAATAATTGATTTTCCTAGGCCGATTAACTCTTACCTGCCCAGGAAGGGGTTATGGTGTGGGGCAATTATGCAGCTGTCAGATTCCCTTTAACACTGAGGCTGGGTTCACACTAGCATAATACAGACTCACTTTTTGTGTCTTCATTACATCTAGAAGACCTGTAGTTAAACCTGCAGCTAGGCCAGCATTGTGAGAGATTTCTGAAAGCTGTCAGCGATGACCCAAATGACAACTGCCAGTTTAGGTTATTAGACCTGCAGCTAGACCCCTGTTGTGTCAGATTTCTGGACTGCAGCTGTTACTTAGTAATGAATGGTACTGCGCACGCGCAGGTACATACCCCGGGTTCTAGGTCAAGCAAATTGATAGACCTAGCAGGCACAAGCAATGGATGGCAGAGACATTCTGTTCATCACAAAGTGCTGCTCTTGCCCACGTGCATAATATTGAGGGGTTAACATAACAGTGGTGCAGCATATGTGCGGTGTGCATGGAGAAGATACCCGGCAGGTTTGTTTCAATTGTCACCTGCCCCTCCCAATGCACCCCACACGTACCACGCATGGTAGTGTGTAACCCACTGCCCTCAAAATTATACAAATGGGCAACAACAGAACTTTACCATGAATCAGAATAGCTCTGCCAATGCTTGCTTGTGCCTGTGAGGTCTATCATGTTATTTGACCTATAATGGATGGGGGCACACGATTATTTCAGAGTAACCGCTGTGATCAAGTCACGGTCCTTTCGAACAAGTGCAGAAATATGGCACAACACCTGCCTAGATGCGGGTCTAATGACCTGACCTTCTGGTTGTCGGTTTGGGCCATCAGGCTAGCGAGCTCTCCAATTCAACACAAAGATGAAGCTGTTCATTCGGCCAACAAGTATCTTTCCTGATACTCCTGAACGTTCGTCTCAGCTGAACATTCATGTTTCCTCTATGAGAAGGGGTAAGCCAAAACAATAGGGTCAGGTGGTGAAAAACAAACACCCCTGATTCCTTTCTTCACCAACCTATGGCAGGGAGTCGAACCTGCCGTAGGCAGCGCGCGTTTACTGTACATTGTAAGGGATCCTTTAAAGTCAAGGATACACAAGATGACTTTGTGAAGTAATAGAAGACGGGGATAGAGGCAAAAGTAATAATAATGATAAGTGTATATACTTGCTACTAATTACTTATGTAAGCGAACCTAACTCCAGCAGTAAAGTACCTGTTGGATACACGACCTCCTTCCAGACTAGGTGCCCTTCACCTTAAGGATGTTTAAGAATGTGTGCAAGAAAATAGCTTTGAAGATGATTACATTTCAAGTCCATAATCTATGCTGCTGAATTTGTAAATCATTCAGAAAAAGCGGCATATTATTCATCTCCAAGAAATACCTTTGTGGGAAACAGCGCTAGGTATGTTAAGTCAGTGACCCAACTAAATTGGCCGGTGTTAATGGCCCACTCTGAAAATTGAGAAGTGATTTAACAAGCACTGTGGTATTGCTTTGATCATTTAACATCATTACCTCCAGCTACTAAATCTCTTTAAGTTATGCAGCACTTTATCTATTAGTTCTGCTAGAGATAAAGCCTCCTGTGCCGCACAGCCTTACGACGTTCTCCAGACTTTACAACTACCAACAAATGAATTTAGCCAGTATTTATTTTACCCCAAAAAAAGTCAAGGATGTGAAGGCAACGCAAAGTGAGGCGACACAGCTGGGTTACTTCCGTAAGTACACGGGGTGAAGAGAGAAGGAGCGTTGCCTCCATAACTTATCCCATTACTAATAGTTCTTCTAGCAGTAGTCGCCGATGGCAAAACTCCGGCCTTCAGAGGAAGCCACTTTAATTGTCCTGACATTTATTGTTGCGTTCATCTATAGGAAGGGAAGAAGGGGGTAGAAGATCTAGACAATTTATCCTGGTTCATCAAACATCAAACAATCGGATCTATTAGCCATCTGTAACTAGCACCATATGGATAGAAGTTAATAGGCAACCTCTTTATAGTGACAGTGTTAGTTACTAGGAGGGGAAGGCACGGTAATGAAGAGGAAATGAAATATCACACAGGGATGAAGGGGAAATTAGACATCCCACAGGGGAAAAGAGACCACACTAAGGGGACTAATGGAATAATCGGGGGGTGTAAAAGACACAGGTGAAAGGTGTGATAAAATATAGATACTTATTCCAGTCTGCCGTAGTGATAGTGTGCGGGTGTTACATCTAACCGGGAAAAACACAATGCATCCCTAATATATCTTTAATAATTTTGTCTTTTAGAAGAGGAGATTTATTTTGGAATTTACAATACATAAAAGTAGCAAAAAAAACTAAAATGCATTGTAAGTGGTTTACTGCCTGATGTGAGTAGGAATACATAGACTACAAAAACTCTACACACTTAAAGGGGTACTAAACTGTTCCGAACGCTGGAGTCGGGAGCCTGTGATGTCATAGCCCCGCCCCTCATGACATCACGCCCTGCCCCCTCAATGCAAGTCTATGGGAGGGGGCGTGACTGCCATCACGCCCCCTCCCAAAGACTTGCATTGAGGGGGCAGGGCGTGACATCATGAGGGGGGTGGGGTTATGACATCACAAGCTCCCGGTTTGTTTCAAACGTTGAGCAGCGGAGTACCCCTTTAAGAAAAAATTTGCACCAAATCTGTAGCATGTCAAATTTGGGGTCAGAATCACTTGGAGATTATTGCAGTATTTATCAAGTCGACTTTAAAAAGAAAGTCAAAATTTTTATAATCCAGACTGAATTTTTTATTTAAATAATCCAGACTGAAAAACAATATCAAATTTGTGGGTTTTGGAACAGAAATGCGTTTCCACTGTGAGCGCACAGGGTTGCTGCAGGTAGCACTGTGTGTCTGCTTATAGGAGAATATTCTGTGCAGCCTTTTTTGCTTAGAGTGAAATACGCTGGGTATACGCTGTGTGTGACCCTTCCCGAAAGCTACAAGTGAATTGGATGTACATTCCTGTTATAATGTTTCTTGCCACAAAAACTTTTCCTATACAGATGTCCCTCAAGTGCACACAGTCTCCGAATATAATATTTTTAGCATAAAATGGCTGTTTTTGGGCCACTGTAACTTGAAACCACATTCACCATACAATGCTACAGATACTACTGATTATGTGGGTAATGGACATTTTACTAGTAAATACGCTATTACTTAAGTGCATACACTTTAGGTAGCTCCTATCTAAAGTATAGTGCAGCACTCTAGGTCCTGCTCCTTTAGGTCCAGGTGAGGATGGCATAAAGGGGTAATCTGCTGGAAAACATTTTTCTTCAAATCAACTGGTGCAAGAAAGTTAAGAAGATTTGTTAATGACTTCTATTTAAAAATCTCAACCCTTCCAGTACTTATCAGCTGCCAATTGTTCCACAGGAAGTTCTGTATGACCACACTGCTCTCTGCTGACACCTCTGTCCATGTCAGGAACAGTTTCTGACTTGGACAGAAGTGTCAGCAGAGAGCACTGTGGTCAGACAAAGGAAATCCAAAAAGAAAAAAAAACTTCCTGTGGGGCAAACACCAGCTGTTAAGGACTGGATGGGTTAAGATTAAATAGAAGTAATTTACAAATCTGTTTAACTTTCTGGCACCCGTTGATTAAAAATTTAAGTTTTCTAGCGGAGTACCCCTTTAACGGTATTGTTCTGTACTATACAGGACTCTGAGGAAGCCCCTCGTCTATACTATACAAAGAAAGTGATTTTGCAACTTTCAGCAGCTATTTTTTTCTTTTTACATGTAAAAGTTTATAGGGCCTTTAATCCAGGACAATTATTGCCCTTTATGAAAGGCCAAGCAATAAACCAGCAAATGAACAATCCCTCATTTGTTCGGGGGCCGCACATATCACGGTGTCGACAGGGAAAGAGTGGCCGACAACGATGCAAGTGAACGGCAGCAAAAATCTCGACCTGGTCTTATAAAGCCCATATTTATGTCTTGGAATGAGGTTGTCCATTAAACACTGTCTATGTATCAGTAGGAGACATGTTATGTGAACCAAAGTAACATACAGCATTTTTCATTTAACATCGCTGTATAGCTAAGAAATATACATACATTTTCCGAAAATGGTGGAATAACACAAGCAAATGATGAACAAGTTTGTAAAGATATAAGATTAGAAAAAGTTTGGGATTGTAGTCCAACTACCTACAAGACCCTGTCCCCATAACCCAGTGTTTCTCAATTCCAGTCCTCAGGGCCCCCTAACAGGTCGTTTTTTCAGGATTTCCCAAGTCCTTCACAGGTGACATATTTATGGTCAGTGAATCGGGCATCTCTACAATTATATCACCTGTGAAAGACTAAGGAAATCCTGAAAACACGACCTGTTAGGGGGCCCTGAGGACTGGAATTGAGAAACACTACCATAACCCAATAAAACCCCTTGTAGGCAAAAAAAAGTCTTGTGTCTTTCTGAAATACAGACAGAAAGCAAGAAGGCAATAAATGCGTGCACATTCTAGACAGTACACTATGGCCAATGTCACTTTATGAAGATGAAATCTGTGACAGAGGTACAAAAACACCACATACCGCACTAATTTTACTATCCGCTAAAGAATTTATAGGCCAAATTCCTTGTGTTACAATGAGGTCAGAAGAACTCAGGCAAACGTTACGCTGCAAGAAAAGATGTCTGCAGGGCAGGTAATTGAGATCACAAGCAGATTATATTATTTTCTACTACTGACCTATAAATAATTCAGGAAGTCTGTGTCCAAGTCTGCTATAAGACGACCATAATGCAGGAGTCCATTTTACGCCCACTATGTGGCTTTACAGAACTTTGGTTCAGTTCAAGAGACCTCGGTCATAAGGTTAATTCCCTTCCCCATTTATCACTATTTTATCTCTCATATCTCGAGACCAGGAAATAATAAACTGTGGATGAATACTAGGAGCAAATATTAAGTTAAAACAGACATTTTACATCTCAAAAGGACTTCTCAAATACACAGCCTTATAGTTTAAGGGTAAATTCACACGTACGCAGATTTGATGCGCAGGATTTGATGCACAGGATTTGATGCACAGGATTTTCTGCTGCAGATTTCAATGTAAAGTAAATGACTGAGCACAGCTTCTAATCTGCAGCTACAAATCCTGCGCATCAAATCTGCACTGGATCCTGTATGTGTGAACGTACCCTAAATCTGTTTTGAGACATAGTTGGAATGCTGCCATATAGGAGCATGTCATGTGCCCTATAAAAATGTCCTAGAGGACTGTGTGTCCATCCCAGCACTTGGGATGGTACTGAAACCAGTTAGTGTTTAGAGCTATAGATATAGCTCAAAAGTCCCAATAGTGAATTACATTGGTATAGTCCCATATACACACTCACATTCATTCATTCCTACGTTAAATGGCCACTCTGGTTTGGAAAAACTTTTGGCATGTCCTGTCGACCTGTCAAAAGTTTAAATCGACAAAGGTCTGAGTATTTAGAACTCCACCGATCAGAGTAACAAGCTGGAAGTCTGAGCTCAGGATGTTTTTTCACGGATTGGTGTCATGTGATCCAGAGAAACTCGCAAGGTAGGAGCGTATCTCGATCATGTGACAGAGCTAGGACATGTGAAAAAATTTTTGTACTCTTTGAGGAACTTCATATGGAGCCCAAAGAGTTGGTGCAGCACCAGGATATCATGTTTTAAAGGGGTACTCCAGCCCTAGACATCTTATCCCCTATCCAAAGGATAGGGGATAAGATGTCAGATCGCAGGGGTCCCGCAGCTGGGGACCCCCGCGATCTCTTATGCGGACACCCACCTGTGGCAGCTGCACAGAGCGATGTTCGCTCTTTGTCTGAAGGGCGGAGTCGTGATGTCACAAAACTCTGGCCCTGTAGTCATCCCCCTCCAGGCACGGAGCGAACATCGCTCTGTGCAGCTGCCACCGGTGGGTGTCTGCATGAGAGATTGTGGGGGTCCCCTACGGCAGCACCCCCGCGATCAGACATCTTATCCCCTATCCTTTGGATAGGGAATAAGATGTCTTAGGGCTGGAGTAGCCCTTTAACTTAGCCCCAATTTTTATTTACAGAACAGAGGCATTTTTGTATACTTTTGTCTTTTAAAAGGAAAGTAACATGGAAAACCTAGCCTTGGCAGTATGATACGTTTATCGATATCTAAAGTCAGGGTTTTTGCCTTAAAGCAATGTTGTATACATATACCAACTCAAACCTAGTGTATACTAAATCTGTAAAGTCTGGAGGAAAGAAGGCAAATGGGGGAGGGGACATGATCGAAACCTTTTAATATTAAACATCTTTGGAGAGACCTTCAAAATGGCTTCCACCTACCGTCCCCATCCAACCTGATAAAACTTAAGAGGATCTGCAGAGAAGAATGGCAGAAACTCCCCAACTTCAGGTGTTTATATCTCATCCCCCAAGAAGACTGGAGGCTGCAATTGCTTCCAAAGGGACTGAGTAACGGGTCTGAATATTTAGGTCATTGCAATATTTTAGTTTTGATATATATATATATATCTATATATAAATTTGCAAGAATTTCTAAAATTCTGTTTTCACATTATGGGTACTGAGTGCAAATTGATAAAAGAAAACACAAAACCAAAGTGGCAAAGTAAAAGGATCTGAAGAATGCACTAAATGAGACAGTCAATAAAGGGTATTAAAAATGTATTTTAGACACCGCTTCCCCCCCCCCCCCCCCCAATAAGCCTTATATGGAATGCCTATAAAATCACAGAAATTATAAAAACTCATGTTTATAGGTTATAATAATCCGCCTACTACCACTGAACACAACTATTTAAAAAATGTCTGACGGAACAATTAGGAGATCTTACAGACAAAGGAGTAAACTTCCAGCCTCTGTAGATGCAGATTTTCCATTTTATCTAAAGTCTTGCAAAACCTGAACATCCTGCGTGATTTCTAAACAGCATATTAAAGCCGTTTATCAGAGACGTGAAAATCTCGAGCTTTAAATTCTTTCAATAGGTGAGTGGAAAAATTGTTGATTCTGGTTTATTTGTCCTCACAGAGGCCGACAAGACCCGGTCACACTTATACTGGAAGAGTTATGGGGAACGGACTCTGTAAAGGACTTTGTAAGTAATCCTAACAGAGCTAAACAGGTCATTCGACTGCCATATTTGTAACTACCTGTGTGTTCTTTTCCCAGTTACTAAAGATAAAAAGAACCTTATAAATGAGACAACTGCATAGACAAAAAAAAAAAGTGACACTCATACACATATCGTACAGTTAGCTGTTCTCATCCCTCCATACACAAATATTTGGCTTAGTTAAAGGGGTACTCCGCTGCTCAGCGTTTGGAACAAACTGTTCCGAACACTGGAGCTGGCAGCTCGTGATGTCATAGCCCTGCCCCCTCAATGCAAGTCTATGGGAGGGGGCGTGACAGCTGTTACCCCACCCCCCCCTCCAATAGACTTGCATTGAGGGTGGGGGTGTGACTTCATGAGGGGGCGGGGCTATGACATCACAAGCTCCCGCCACCGGGAGAAGAGAAGGGAACGACGCTGACTTTAGAAGACGTCACTTGTGAGTTGCTGCATAAAGCAGCTCTGTAATCTACATACACACAGATGAATTGATATTGTGCATTGTGGTTATTTTCCCTATATTTACTTTTTTTTTTTTTGCTTGTTAAAATTCGATAGGGGTTCCCCACAATAAAAATAATTTTCTGAGGGGTTTCCCAAGCCGAAAAAGGATGGGAAACACTGCCCTAGACAGTTGTCTTGTCCTGCCAAATCCGGTGGGTTTGGACAATTTTGAGCAGTGTTTGGCAGCACATTTTGGCACCTATATTCAATTAGGACCCCAATACATAGTAATCCAATGGGTTAAGTGAACCAAATTAAAATCACCATAGGATCTTATTCTGATCTACAAAAGAAGCAGTTGTGGTAAGCACAGGACATCTACATAAGGGGGCACATCACTATGAAATCAGAATAGAGGACACCCGTGTAAACCTGCTTCCCTGTCAAGTGCATAAAACAAGGATCCGCACCATGTTGATCTAAGATCTCATACAGCGGGATGTAGATTTATGTCTAGACATTGTACAGTGTCAAAAATTCATATAAAAGTTTAACATGTCATGCATCGTATTTTATGGCTTTACAAATAACTGTTTCCTAGAGCAGTTTGAATAGGAGAAGCATTTGTGACTCAATATAGAATTTATTTTATTCATATTTTATAGTCTCACTCATACAAGAAATAACATTCTAGCATGCGTCACATCGGAAACGCGTCGGTGGGCTCCCGGTAGCTGATACTCTGTATTGCTTATTTTAACACACTTAATAGTTAGAATTAGATTTTAACCATAAGAAGACGGATCCATAATTCTTTGGATATTGAACATGATAGAAGTACAGCCCGGGAACAAAGCACCAATCTTTAAGATATATATGGCTGCAAAAATCAGTAATACATAGGGTATTTTTGATTTGGTTACAAAAACTAAGTTTACATCTTGCCTTGCGGTTTCATGCACATGGCAGGGTTATATGCACAGTGCCTGCCATAGTATGTGTAACACAGTACTGCATTACTGAGATGATTTTTGTTATGAACATAAGATCAACCCCAGGACAGCACAATGGGGGAGATCAAAACCTGTCCAGAAGAAAAGTTGCCCATAGCAACCAATCAGATCGCTTCATTCATTTTTTTTTAAAAGGCCTCTAAAAATTAAAGAAGCGATCTGATTGGTTGCTATGGGCAACTCAGCAACTTTTCATCTGGACAGGTTTTGATAAATCTCCCCCAACGATTGCTTCTGTTAGACTTTATAAGCAGTTTTCAGAAATGTTCTTAAAGTGTCCCTGTCATGTGGAAAAAACTTTTGACAAGTCGCAAACGTGCCAAAAGTTTTGATCGGCTGTGGTCTGAGTATTCAAAACCCCACTGATCTCTAGATATCTGGGAGAAGCGATTGGCTACTCTATGCGACCTCAGGGTCACTGTGCGAGACTAGGGGAGCTCAGCCAAGCACTTCTCCAGGTTATATTAAAGGGGTACTCCGCCCTTAGACATCTTATCCCCTATCCAAAGGATAGGGAATTAGATATCAGATTGACGGGGTTGCGCCACTGGGGACTCCCACACTATAGCAAGCAGCACCCACCTGTAACCAGAAGCGCTGGAGGATCTCAGGCTAATTCCTCCCAACCACGGGGACGGAAGATTGTGACGTCACGACTCCGCCCCCGTGTGAGGTCACGCCCCACCCCCTCAATGCAAGTCTATGGGAGGGGGCGTGACGGCACACGGGGGCGGAGTTGTGACGATACGATCTTCCATCCCTGTGGTCGGGAGGAATTAGCCTGAGATCCTCCAGCGCTTCTGGAAGCAGTTACAGGTGGGTGCTGCTTGCTATATTGCGGGGGTCCCCAGCGATCTGAAATCTTATCCCCTATCCTTTGGATAGGGGATAAGATATCTAGGGGCAGAGTACCCCTTAAGAGACCAGTGTAGGTATATACACTCAGACCATGACCGATCAAAACTTTCATAAGACAAACTTTTTTTTTTTTAAATGACAGGAACAATTTAAAATAAAATCACTTACGTGAAAAACTGTACCTCTCATACTGCATGTGAACAGGAGTATTTATTACAGATCACAATGGGGTAGGTGGAAAAAGTCACTTAGATTTTCCAAAAGCTACACTGGTGGGTGTTTGTGTGTGACTTACCTAGGAAAGAAATAGCACCAGGATGTACTATAGGAAGAAGACGGTGGAGGCAGCGCGACACTCTTGACAACGTTCTGTTGGAAAACCTTGAGTCCTGGCAATCATGTGGATGAGACACCCGAAAGTAGCACCCAAGAACATTTATCATAGAATTCCTTAAAGGGGTACGCCACACCTAGACATCTTATCCCCTATTGAAAGGTGAGGGGATAAGATGCATGATTGCGGGGGTGACGCTGCTGGGGATCCCCACGATCTCCCTGCTGCACCCAGCATACGTTTAGAGTGTCATGTGCAGCGCCGGAGGATCGTGATGTCACGGCCACGCCACGCTCATGACATCACAGCCCACAATACAAGGCCATGGGAGGGGGCGTCCCCTCCCATAGACTTTCATTGAGGGGCCATGGTGTCACGAGCCTCCTCCCCGCATTGCCAATCATCCGGTACGGAGCAGAGATTGCGGGGGTCCCCAGCGGCGGAACGACTGCAATCAGACATCTTATCCTCTATGCTTTGGATAGGAGATAAGATGTCTAGGGGCAGAGTACCTGCAAGATCCCCAGGGCCTCACTGAGAACACTATCCTGATAGGTCCAGGGGATCCGACAAATACTTTTTAATGGCAATGGCCTTTTTCAGCAGGATAAAGCTCCATGACATGCTACAACTCCAGAAATGGATGAAGGAACATAAAAAAGGGTGCAAGGTGAATAATCACCCCATCCCAGGCATGAACTGCGAATGCTGGAAGATGAATGGATCTCACCCACTGTTCCATAGTATGAAATGGGGCATAGTGCCACATCTTTGGACAACCTGTATATTTGCTCTTTGGCATGATTACACCAGATCCAAATATGCTGCATGTAATGGGTTTTTGATCCAGGGAAACTACACTAGACAGCAGCTTTACCAGTTTGTCTGATTTAGGTCAACCTGGCCTTATTCTACAAATCTAAATCCATTCAAGCATCACTATAAAAGCCTAATCATAATGGATATAAAATGATATGGACATATTTGTGTACTATTTTTTTATTACAGCATTGTACATAATAAAGTGCAAAAATAAATAAAAAAACTTTTTCTGTAAGCCTTCAGTAAATATTTTGCTCAGTTTTTCTTCTGCAGCCTGCATATTTTCACGCTTTGTCTCGTTCAGACTGGTATCTGTCAGAGGAGCAGTTCAATGCCTTGGTCTCCAGCCCTTCATTCTCCTCTCCTGAATGATCTTATAAATTGATTTAGGACCAAAAGATAAGTCATATTTTGAGTCTCAATGTATGCCTCATCGCCTGTAATCTGTGCCGGATGACTGGCGATGAGGGGCGGAGGCTTGTGACGTCACGGAAACGCTCCCTCAATGCAAGTCTATAGGAGGGGGCGTGACTGACGCTGCACCCGATGTGGGACCGCCGTGATCAGACATCTTATCCCCTATGCTTTGGATAGGGGATAAGCTGTCTAGGGGCGGAGTACCCCTTTAACAATCCAGGCACAAAAATAAAAGTAAATTATATATATATTTTTTTTTTATTTTTTTTTACTCTTACTGCCCTCTTATTGAACTTTCACACAGTAAATATTACTGTTACAAACCTCCATAAAGCAATCTGAAAACCTTTATTACACCCAATGCTTGTATGTTTTTTTACATTTTTTTTCTCTATTACATGTCTGTCTCCACTTCACATTTTCGAGAATTAAATAATTACTGACGTTTGCTTGTTAAAAAAAAAAGTAATGTCATTGACCGCTGTGTTTACCTGGCAGAAGCTCAAATACGGGGCCATCATTTTATAGCTTTTCTTGTTAAATGCGTCACAGAAAATTACTGAACATAAATATGAAAAAAACTCATAGAGGTGGGTTATCATTATAGTGAATTATCTCTCTTGCTCAGGGTTAGTTTGGTCAATTTTTGATTAGTTTTTTTTTTTTTCTCACCTGGATAGGGAATACACTTGTTCTGGTTTTTGGGTGGCTTTTAAAGCACATCAGGGAACATGAATATTTTAATGGCACTTCCCTCCCCATTGTAAGATTCAATTTTGATTTGATCAGAAATCAGCTTAGATGAGGGGTTCAGGAAAAAGACTGAGCTGCCAGAAAACGGTCTGTCAAAAACAAATCTAAACAGCTTACCATGTATTGTAAAAGATGAAAGCTGCTGAACACAAAACAGTGTAAGATTTTTAAGAAAACAAAAATAATACAAGTAATTCAATAATCCATAGCCTTTAAAGAGGCACCGTCATCGTTAAAAACTTTTCATATATTGCAGGACTCATTATAATATGACATTTCACAATATACACCTGTTAAATTTTTTTTTTTAATTTCACCTGAAATTCAAGATAAAAATAGCCACCACTAGAGGTCGCCTGTCTTTTAGCCAGACAGACTAGTCTAGATTTTACAGCATACTGGATACCGGCTGTAAAGCATACCGGTATCCAGTATAGGAGATTTCTACTGTGTATGCAAAACTACAGATAACGGATGTGTGGACATGCTGGGAGCTGTAGTTTTACAACAGCTGGAGGCAACACTGCTCTAACACAGTTATTTACAAACATTGCAGCTTCAGTTGTTACTAAACTACAGCTCCCAGCATGCTGAAATAGTCAAGGCTTTCTCAGACTCCTGAATGACAAAGAAGTTGATCAGACATTCAGGAGTCTGTGAAAGATTAATGACACACATAGTGACAGCTATGCTGATTAGCATCCAGCTTTACTAGGAGAAGATAAAACAGATAGAACATGTATTCATAAAAATGCTGTACTTTTATCTAAAAAATACTTGCACTAATTTTATAAAGATCTATTCTTATATTTATACATTTTATCCTGTTCTGAATTCACCATAATGTCTTCTGATTACTGCAGGCAAGCTCCAAGTATCTTCATATGACACATGACACAGCATAAAACCAGAGAGGAAAGGGTTACAGAGTAGAGAGTACTGATTGGCTGACTGCACAGGCTTGCTCCTGTGAGGGAGACAGACTGACACGCCCCCTCCAGCCTGCACAATGAAAAAGTAACTCACCAGCAGCTAAATGCTTATATCTCTGGATATATAGGTCGAATTATATGCACATGATCAGGATGGGGTCCTGGTTAACATATCACTTCTTTTCTTTTTTTTGCACTATGACAGGTACGCTTTAAGTTTTATTTGTAAATATTATTTAAATAGGATTGGTGGTCAGATTACATTTCTTAATGGGGCGTGATCACATTGCACTACTCCATCCCCCCCCCCATCATCATCATCCCTGAGAGAGTGCGATTGAGGCGATTCATGTCAAAAGGGAAGGGAACCGGATTATAAAGTATGTTGTGTTCCACTGTTTGGGGGAAGGTGCTTGTCGTGAATATTTAATGTATGGGGGTGTGTCTTCATTTTGCTTAGGGACAGGATCTCATGAGATCTTGGTGATCGTATGAGTTCCTGTACAAGCCCCAATACATTAAATATTCACTCACCCCAGGTCACAAACACAAGACATATTTTAATCATAGTTTCCACCCCTCTGTCAGGCCCCATTAAGCTTTGTAAAGGTTTCACTAACTTGTTTTTTAAGGAGTGACCACATGCTTATCATTTGACAAATTTGATCTCAGGTGGGTGTGAAGATGGCTGAATAGGGGTTTAATGTCATTCAGGTGAAGAATTATACTCACCCATCTGCTTACTTCCAGTCCAGTGCTGAAGCTTCAGAAATGCCACAATGTCCGTTTACACCCAGCATGAGACACTGCAGCCAATTACTGGCCTTAGGGCTTACATGCAAAAGCATGCACCCATGACCACAGAGGCCACGAACCGGCTTGTGGCACCCCGAGTTCAGTGAGCAGAAACATAATGGAGGACACATCTGCCAGGCACCCTGGAGCTGTGGTGGCAGTTCTGAACCAGGAGTGAACTATGGGGTTAGTACAGGGCAGGGCTGGGCGGTATGACCAAATGTGTGTATCACGGTATTTTTGTAACTTTTGGCAGTTCCATGGTATATAACGGTATTTCCGTTATTAGGGATACCGCCCAGTATAGAGCAGTGGTCTTCAACCTGCGGACCTCCAGATGTTGCAAAACTACAACTCCCAGCATGCCCGGACAGCAGTTGTTTTGCAACATCTGCAGTTCCGCAGGTTGAAGACCACTGGTATAGTGTGTCAGCGCCGGCGGCCGCAACAAACAGGAGGAGGAGGAGGGCAGCGCTTGCGGGTGAAATGCGAGTATTTACCCCGATGGGGACAGCGTTGGGCTGATAATTAATTGGGGGGGAGCAGAACAGTGCTCACGGGTCACATATGATTAGTTCCCCGATGTGGGGACAGTGCAGCGTTGGGCTGATTCATTCATTCCCGAGGGGGAGGGGCCAAACCGGTATGGGGAAAAATTAATATCGTGCTGCACAAAAATGTCGGTATTCGGTATGAACCGGTATACCGCCCAGCCCTAGTACAGGGTTTCTTTTATTTCTTTATTTTTTCTTTAGTAGTTGTCCTCCCATTCCTGCCCTTGGGCAATATTAAAATCCTTTAATGGTAGTGCAATATTCTGCACTATTCATATCCATGTAAACCTCTAACAGCAATATATCATATGTAGCAATTTAGGAGTTAACGTTTTCTTGTCACTTCAGGAACAAGAGCTTTTTCTTGGTTTACAGTGTGAAACTAATAAAATGCATACTTGAATGTGTTGGTTCTTTTATTGCCAATTTTCCAATGTATTTATATGTCTGTCAGCAGCAGGTGCCATCTTCTTTCAGAAAGTTCTTGGTAGTAACTCAGCATTTATGAGAAAGCACCCACCCATTGCTGTAAGTAAACTCCCAATTCCCAGCTAATCTTTCACACAACTTGGACGTAATAAGGTCCAACTCCTGGATCACATTCATAATACACTATCAGTGATGGAGAACAAATTCTGAATAGAAAGAAGGTGCTGCAAGGATCACATGATTGTAGGAACGCATGACCGTCTGTACTTGGCTCCTAGACTGGAATCCATATTTAGAATACTTGAAAAATATGTATTGTAATCAATAATGTATACACTAAGAATAGCTGGTGCTGGGCTCACACCAATATAAAAATCATCTCCTTAAAGTCTAACACTATGCTGTAAAGGTTTATGGCTACTATAAATTAAAAATAGGTAGATTTGTGAAGCAATGACACTCAAAACTGACGTAAGAGGAACTGCATACCTCTATCTCCTGTTACAATTAAACTTTCACCAGCCAAATGGCTCTGCTGCAACAGACTGCAATTGGGGGCAAAAAGTAGGACATCCCTATATTGTTCTGTTATTTATAGCCAACGACACCTATAACTATAGTACAACTCTGACATATATTGAACAGATATATTGAACAGATCTTCAGTTGTTTCCCCATGAAAATCAGAAGCTTCAGTGATCCCATATAAGCACCTTAGGATATGAACATCAGCGAGCAAACTCAAGTTTCCAGTTTAAAATTAAAATATTATTGACAGGGTTTGCAGAGGTAAGTCAAAAGTAATCATTTCTGAGAACCACTGCGATCGCTAGTTATAAGCAGCAATTCGTAGCTCACTGCCAGGCTGTCACTCAGATAGAGATCACAGAGGAGTGCTATAAGACAGGAGAGAGCACAGAGGAGTCCTATCAGACAGGAGAGAGCACAGAGGAGTACTATCAGACAGGAGAGATCACAGAGGAGTACTATCAGACAGGAGAGATCACAGAGGAGTGCTATAAGACAGGAGAGAGCACAGAGGAGTACTATCAGACAGGAGAGAGTACAGAGGAGTGCTATAAGACAGGAGAGAGCACAGAGGAGTACTATCAGACAGGAGAGAGTACAGAGGAGTGCTATAAGACAGGAGAGAGCACAGAGGAGTACTATCAGACAGGAGAGAGTACAGAGGAGTGCTATAAGACAGGAGAGAGTACAGAGGAGTGCTATCAGACAGGAGAGAGTACAGAGGAGTGCTATAAGACAGGAGAGAGCACAGAGGAGTGCTATAAGACAGGAGAGAGCACAGAGGAGTGCTATAAGACAGGAGAGAGCACAGAGGAGTCCTATCAGACAGGAGAGAACACAGAGGAGTCCTATCAGACAGGAGAGAGCACATAGGAATGCTATCAGACAGGAAAGAGCACAGAGGAGTGCTAGCCCATCCTCACTTTCTGGACTTTGTCCATGCCTGTGATTCAGCTTGGACAAAGCCATGATTTTATAATCCATGATTTCTATAAAAAGGAAATCCAATTTTCTTATGAAGTATATTAGAAAAGTTAATATTTTGCCAAAATGTACAGCATACAAAAACTTTTCATATCTGACCATTTAAAAGGGGTTGTCCGGCCTTATTTGTTTGTATATGATGTATGTGGGTAGTGGTCTTACATTATCTAAAGTATTATTTTCTTTAATTGGTTTTCCTGGCTGGCCTCATTTCGGTGATGTCCTGTTTGTGGCTCTGTTTTCTGGCAGCTCACCTATACAGGACATCATTATTGACATCAGTACAGTCAAGTCATGGAAGTGTAGTACATAGCAGGGGCATGTGTTGTGCCACTGCTGCACATTTGCATCAGGCATGCACTAATATAGGTAAAGAGGTACTCCACTGGAAAACTTTTTTTTATTTTTTTTATCAAATGGTGCCAGAAAGTTTAAAAGATTTGTAAATTACTTCTATTAAAAAAAATCTTAATCCTTCCAGTATTTATAAGATGCTGTTATAATCCACAGGAAGTTGTTTTCTTTTTGAATTTCTTTTCTGCCTGACCATACTGCTCTTTGTTGACACCTCTGCCCATTTTAGGAAATCCCCGTAGAAAACCTATCCTGCTCTGTCCTAAAATGGACAGAGGTGTCAGCAGAGAGCACTGTATCCAGCTGAAAGGAAATTAAAAAAGAACTTCCTGTGGATCATAACAGCAGCTGATAAATACTGGAAGGATTAAGAATTTTTAATAGAAGTCATTTACAAATCTGTTTAACTTTCTGGCACCAGTTGAGTTAAAAAAAAAAAAAAAAAAAAGTCCTGCACCTGCCTCCCGGCATCACATTTAACCCCTTAAGGACCAAGCCCATTTTCCAGGCCAATTTTATTTTTGCATTTTCGTTTTTTCCTCCTCATCTTCTAAAAATCGTAACTCTTTTATATTTTCATCCACAGACTAGTATGAGGGCTTGTTTTTTGTGTGACCAGTTGTCCTGCATAATGACATCACTAATTTTACCATAAAATGTATGGCGCAACCAATTCACGCCATACAATTTACAGTAAAAATGACATGTGTTCTTTATTCTGTGGGTCAATACGATTAAAATGATACCCGTGATTATATACTTTTCTATTATTGTTGCGCTTAAAAAAATTAATCGCAAACTTTTTAACCAAATTAGTATGCTTAAAATCTATTTTGACTACCTATAACTTTTTCATTTTTCTGTATAAGTGGCGGTATGAGGGCTCATTTTTTGCGCCATGATCTGTACTTTTTATTGATACCACATTTGTGGTTAATAAACTTTCATTAATTTTTTTATTATAATTTTTAAAAATAAAATGTGGCAAAAAAAAGTAGCAATTTTGCGCTTTTTATTTTTACGTTCACGCCGTTCACCATACGGGATCAATAACATTATATTTTAAATAGTTTGGATATTTACGCATGCGGTGATACTAAATATGTGTATAATTTTTTTTATTTTTTTTTTTACCCTTTATGGGGGTAAAAATGGGAAAAAAGGACATTTTACATTTTTATTGGGGGAGGGGATTTTTCACTTTTACTTTTTTTACTTTCATTTTTACACTTTAATAGTCCCCATAGGGGACTATCTATAGCAATCGTTTAATTGCTAATACTGTTCAGTGCTATGTATAGGACATAGCACTGATCAGTATTATCGATGATCTTTTGCTCTGGTCTGCTCGATCTCAGACCAGAGCAGAAGACCCCAGGAGACGGCGGGAGCAAGGTGAGGGGACCTCCGGCTGCCATGCTGGATGATCGGATCCTCGCGGCAGCTCCAATCATCTATTGAAAGTATCGCACTGCCGCAGATGCCGTGATCTGTATTGAGGGGTTAATGGCGGACATCCGTGTGATCGCGGGTGTCAGCCATTACCGGTGGGTCCCTGGCTGCTGATAGCTGCGTGCATCCGCCAGGTGCTCGCAGTCATGGCAGCGCGTAAATGTACGTCATGGTGCGTTATGTACCACGTCATCATGAGGTACATTTACATCAATTGTCGTTAAGGGGTTAAAGAATGCTAGGAGTAGAGAGGGTGGAGAAACAAAGGGTGCATAGTATGAGGCTTACCAAGCTGACTGTTGGCCATAAACCTGGATATGATGTATAACAAAATAGGAAAATGAAAACAAGCAAGCACCCACCCAACAAAAAATAAAAAGCAACAGGGATGAACAAGGTCATGGAGGAAAACAAAAGGGTATAAAAACAATCCGGACACACGAAGGCTACGAAATGAGAGTCAATTTACATATGAATGGACAACCCCTTCAACAGGTAACAGATCTAAAAATAAATAAATAATAATATGAGTATTTTGTAATATTTCTTACTTTCAATTTCATTTTTAAAGTCCCCGACAACGCCTTTAAAGGGGTATTTCCGTTTTTTTTATTTTATTTGACTATGCTACATGGCTGTAAAGTTACATACTAAAATCTTCTTATGGTGGATAACCCCTTTAAAGTCAGCTAATAGACTTGCAGAGACCGTGACAGGTGACTAGGTTGAGCTCTACTGTATCTGTAACTTGGTAGACAACAATAAAAATGTCCTGTTCGCAAATAATAATAAAAAATAAAAAGGCTTTTTCTTAAGATAGGCCATTTGTATTAGCTTATTTGGGATCTGATCAGCTGTATGAATGGGCTGAGGAAATCTTTTTATTTTAAGTAGTTAAAATGTTTTTGCTTTACTACATGCTGCACGTTAAATAGGGGTTTCCAAGCTTTACTCAGACCTTTAGTCTTGTATTTGTCTTACATACATTTATAAATGTAATTATATAACAAAACAATCAGTTTTTATACCTCAATGGAATTTTCTTATGCCTTGGAAGGATATATTTATAAGGTCAGTGGTAGGATATGCTTTGAACTTTAGTTAATAAGTCATCAGAACAGTCTGTTCTTTTATCTTACAAAACAAGGCTTCATAATAGGGAGGAACAAATGATGGTACAATGTAAATGGGGTATCAAACTATCATTTTAGGTACTCAAAATAGGACAACCCTATGGTTAAAAAAAAAAAAAAAAAAAAAATCATGCCACAACTGTCATGCCAAAATGATTACTGCTTCATCGATATACCTGTAAGGGATCTTAAAGGGGTATTCCAGGCAAAAACTTTTTTTTATATATCAACTGGCTCCGGAAAGTTAAACAGATTTGTAAATTACTTCTATTAAAAAATCTTAATCCTTCCAATAGTTATTAGCTTCTGAAGTTGAGTTGCTGTTTTCTGTCTAACTGCTCTCTGATGACTCACGTCCTGGGAGCTGTCCAGCTCCTATGGGGATATTTTCCCATCATGCACAGCTCCCGGGACGTGACATCATCATTGAGCAGTTAGACAGAAAACCCTGTATCAGGCTAGCAGGGACAGACAGACTTCTCCATTATTTTTCTTTAATGCCGGTGTGGTGCAGGAGCCTATGCAAGTCTGCACCTCACACCGGTGCTCAGAGTGTATGGAGGGGGCGGCGGCCCCCCAGCTGATTTCAGTAGCCGGGGGCCGTTGCTCAGAGCTGGGGAAGCCGGTGTGTGGGGATCTCAGGAGTGAGGGCAGAGCCCCAGGTCGCACGCCCGCAGGAGATGATTAAGCCACGCCCCCTCATCCCCCCCTCCCGGAGGATGGAGAGCGCAGCTCTGCATAATACAAGACAACAGGGGGAGAAGGAGGACGTACACAGCTCCTCCCTCCCCCACACACAGCCTCTCCCTCCCCCACACACAGCCTCTCCCTTCCCCCTGCTCTGTCTACACAGGACCTCATTTATCACGGGGAGGTTTCAAGTATTCACGGGGGAAAATACAGAGCGGGGAGAGGACGTGTGTGAGGAGACTGCACTGCACGGGCTGGGGATTTCACCTCACACCGGCTCAGGTGAGGAGGCCGAGCATGCAGGTTGCGGGAAGGGTGGTTTTATATGTATGTACTGTATAATTAGGGGGGGGGGTATCAGCGGCGGGTGTATGTATGATGTGTGCATATGTATGATGTCTGTGTATATATGATGTGTGTATGATGTGAGCATATGTATGGTGTATGTGTCGTGTATATATGAAGTGTATATGTGTATGGTGTATGTGTGTATGATGTGGGTGTATCAGCGGCGGGTGTATGTATAACGTGTGCATATGTATGGTGTATGTGTCATGTGTATATATGATGTATGATGTCTGTGTATGTGTGATGTGTGCATGTAATGTATGATATAGCGGGCAGTGGCAGGTGTATGTGTGCATATGTATGGTGTATATTTATGGTGTGAGTATGTGTATATATGATGTGTGTATGGTATTTGTGTGATGTGTGTATGTAATGTATGATGGGGGGCAGCGGCGGGTGTATGTATGATGTGTATGTATGATGTATGTATGTAATGTATGATATAGGGGGCAGTGGCCGGTGTATGTATGTATGTTTTGTACAGGGGCGGACTGACAAGTGCTGCCACCAGTTGTGCTATGTAATTTTATTTATTTTGAGTGGCTTCTGGCCCCCCGCACTAAATTGCACCCCCAGAATCCCGCCCCCTTCATACTCGCCCGCCGACCTAGAGCCCCACGGATGGACGCAAACACGCCCAAAACTACAACTTCCAGCATGTTACACCGTAACCTAAACTGTAGAACTATAAAATGTAGCATGCTGGGAGTTGTAGTTTTGGTTCGGGTCAGCTGCAGAGCCATAGGCTGCATCAGGGCATGCTGGGTGTTGTAGTTACTAACTGTAATTCCCAGTATTCCTTGACACACCCTATGGCTCTGCAGCGGACACAAACCAAAACTACAACTCCCAGCATGTTACACAATAATCTTAACTGTACTACTATACAGTGCAACATGTTGCAACACCCACACAACCATAGGCTGTATCAGAGCATGCTGGGAGTTGTAGTTATCTAGTAACTAGATGCAACTTCCAGCATTTTCTGACACATAATTAGAGTAAATAAAATGCAGAAGCAGAACGCACTCCCAGTAACACAGCATTGTTCAGTGTTTTCCAATCAAAAGACTCCATATATAAGACTGGAGTCTGAAGACTGAAAAATAGTGATTAAAATATTTTAAGAAGTGCGTATATATGTGAATAAGCCCCTTTCCTAATAGAAGTTCCGATAAAAACTACAGATCATGTCACACAAGATTACCCTCATCCCTGTATATAGAAAAATTGGAGTTATAGGGTCAGATGGGGGGGCAATTTTCTGGGCTTGCCTCGGGTGTAAAAGGAGCTAGCTACAGCCCTCCCTCCCGCCGCTAATAGCCTGACATGCTGCGATTGCCGTGGCCGCTATTAAACCATTAGATCACCGCTGTCTAAGTTGACAGCAGTGTCTAAAGGGATCATATATCCATCCCTGTTGGTCTAGTGGGGTGCATCGTACTATTTTGGTTGAAATTATTTTATCTACCAGGACAAGTGGATTTTCTTGAGGGACAAGTAGATTGTGTTCCGCTTTAGTCCCTTGGACAAGTATTTTTTTTATTTCCACACCCCTGTGTGTATGTGTGTGTGTGTGTGTGTGTGTGTGTGTGTGTGTGTGTGTGTATGTATGTATATATATATATATATATATATATATATATATATATATATATATATACACCGTATTTATTTATTTTTATGGTTCGGAGAATATGTTATTGAAAAATTAAAAGGTATCATTACAGTAGTTCGCTATGGCTATTATAGGGCGAGGAGGAAAAAAAAAGAGAGTGTAAAAGTAAAAATTGGCCCGGACAAGTGGATCGTCATGAGGGACAAGTAGATTTTGCTCCGTTTTAGTCTCGTGGACAAGTAGTTTTTTTAATTAAATTTCCACACCTCTGAGAAGTACGGTAATTTACAATTCTATATAACTTTCTGACACCAGTTGATTTAAAAAAAAATGTTTTCCAGTGGAGTACCCCTTTAATCTTTACATACGTTTCCAGCAGGTTGAATGAAAGGGCCGACAAATGATTCAGAGCTGAATTGATAAAATCATCAATAAAAGTCGAATAATAGAACATACAGGTAACATATTGGGCAGCCAACGTCATCTTACAATGAGGAAGTAGAGGAAATTAAGTTTTGGACTGTGCAAACAGTAACCTCATGGATACTCCACATTCAGATAATGTAATATGATGTCAATGGAGGCAAAATAAACAGCCTATCAATAAACAAACGCAAATGACAACAATAAAAAGGATATAAAAGACTATATCTAATGCAATGGAAAAAAACATCATGAAATGCAGATGTTATCCCTAACTCAAAAAAGTGGGGTGGGGGCTCTCTCATATTAGTAAAATACTGTATGATTTTAATAGTTGTAAAAAGATTTAGGTTATAGTCACATGTGGAAGATTTGCTGCAGAAATTTCTGTGACTGTCTACTACTGCAGAAATTAGTTTGTAGAAATCCATATCCAAGTTCTCCTCTATTAAACCTAGGGGTGTGAATCGCCAAGAATTTGGCGATTCGATTCGAATCGCGATACCAGTGTGGCGATTCGATATATCGCGATATATCGCGATACCGTCTAGGTGACGATACATCGCGATATATCGCCCACCTGGGAGCATTCATAGATCCCAATAGACGCCGCTGTCAGCTTTGACAGCGGCGATCTAGTACTCCGGTGCTGCAAAATAAAATAAAACACACTTTATCTTACCTGCCAACCAGCCCGCGGAGCTCCGGTACAGGTGTTCGGTCCCCGGGCTGTATTCTTCTTACTTCCTGTTAGTCCGGCACGTCACATGGAGCTTCAGCCTATCACCAGCGGAGGCGGGACATCGCTGCGGCTGGTGATAGGCTGAAGCTCCATGTGACGAGCCGGACTAACAGGAAGTAAGAAGAATACAGCCCGGGGACCGAACACCTGTACCGGAGCTCCGCGGGCTCGTTGGCAGGTAAGATAAAGTGTGTTTTATTAAAAATTCCACATCCCTAAAAGAATCGATTCAAAAATATTTTGAATCGATTCTGTATCGGCAAATGAAAAATCGCGATTATCGCGAGAATCGATTTTTTCTTACATCCCTAATTAAACCTGGACCATGTTGAAAAGAGGGTCATCAATCAGGAAACACACGCGAGTCTAAAAGTCTCCAATATTTACCATAATGTTTAGCAGCACTCTATCTGCATCCCCATACTTTGGACCACCTCTGGTAAATACTGAATAGACTGCAGGACTCGACAAGAGCCATGACCCGTTGAAACAGATAGAGATGACTTTGACACATTGTCACTGACCCCCCCCCTCCCCCCCCAATACTGAAACGTGTTGCGTGATGTGGTCTCCCAGGCACCTGTCTTGCACCCTCTCTATGCAGTTTTTATTTTTCTCTATTAGCATTTTTGTGATTTGTACCAATATTATTTGCCCATTTTAATCCCGTTTTATACCTATATCTTTATATTTATGTAAAGATTGGACCTCTTTTCAGGACTGCTTTAGATTAGTTTTTATTGTTTTTAAGCAGGGATGTACAGATATTGGTATTGGGATTCGGGACCGATACTGGGCATTTGTACGAGTACTTGTACTCGTGCAAATGTCCCCGATACCTAATCCCATACCTCCCGTCGGGAGTCCCGCCGGCAGGTATTACAGAGGTGCGGTAAGCCACCTGCACTCTCCGCTCCTGAGCTTTGTAGTGCGCTCAGCAGCTGATTGTAAAAAAATTGTAAAAAAATTAAATAAAAAATAATAAATGTGAATTAACCCCTTCCCAATAAAAAAAATTTGAATCACCCCCCTTTCAAAATGTTTAAATATAATAAAAAAAATATATTTTTTTATATAAAAAAAAAAAAAAAAAGCCCTTTCCCTTATAAAAACAAAACAAAAAAAAAACACCCCTTTTTCCCATTAAGGGTATGTTTACACGGGCAGATCCACAGCGTATTTTACACTGCGGATCCGCCGCTGAAGGAACGCTACATGCTGCCCTTAGAGGAGCCTGCTGGGAGCGGCAATATGCCACTACGAACAGACACACTGAAGCAATATGTGAGTCGCCATGCATGCGCGGTGTACTCACACACATCGCAGCCGCTCCCCCTGCTCCATGAGCTAGGCCGAGAGTGGCCACGCATTGGGTATTGCTGCTCCAAGCAGGCACATCTAAAGGCACCACATAGTAGTGCTTCAGTAGCGGATCTGCAGCGTAAAATATGATGTAGATCTGCCCGTGTAAGGGGGGAAAAAAAAACCCTGTCACGTGACAAAAGTATCGGTAATTGGTATCGCCGAGTAATTAAGAAAAAGTATCTGTACTCGTACTCTGTCTTGGGAATCGGGACATCCCCATTTTTAAGTATTGGCACATAAAGATGTATTTGGATTATTCTGAGGTGTTCTGCATATTTCTTTGGTGTTGCTTGAATCTTGCTATCGATGTGCAGAAAAACTTAATACCGTAGTTGATGTTATCACTGCGCTAAGATGCTGACACTCAACATAAATGAAACCTAAATACGGTGGGCACAGACTAGTCAAATCAACAATTACACAGAATCATGGAAGGTTAGCTCCATTGGTATCAGTGGTCTTTGGACAAAGCATTTTAGAGGAATACTTCTCATACAAAATGATATCAATACCATGAATGAAACAGATCATAGTCTGATCATAGAAGGTCAGGGTCAGAATGACGGTTATTTGTCCTCATTCTGGAAACTTCCATTCTGGACTCCCAGAGCTTACAATGACAGGCACACTATCCCTTTGCGTTGTTTAGTCTAAGTTTACTAATCATCACAGGCTCGCTGAGAAGGTTTCTGGGGAACATCACAAGTGCTTCTCATTGCAGGAATATTCTTCATGCTTCATGGCAAAAAAATGGAGAGACAGATTCTTTCTAATCTCCCGGGAAAAAATGTATTTGGTTACTGCTTTTATTATTATTTTTATTCTTATTTTCTAGTAGCTCTAGCAACAAATGTGAATCATATCCCCCTGTTTGTATCACTTTACGTTCCGCTTCACAGTCATCTCGCATTCGTGTCTAAATGAATAGCAGACAGACATTCAGCGCGGTGCGTTTAATTGGATGTGTACAA
Source organism: Hyla sarda (assembly GCF_029499605.1). Taxonomy (NCBI): domain Eukaryota; kingdom Metazoa; phylum Chordata; class Amphibia; order Anura; family Hylidae; genus Hyla; species Hyla sarda. The sequence goes on from NC_079190.1 coordinate 48,290,582, forward strand.
CAACTGTACCATTACAAAGGGATGTAAAAGGGGTTAAGGCGTTTAATCCTCTTCTGACAAGAGGAATGGAGTAACCCCAGCAGCTGAGCAGTGCTCTTTGGTTTGGGCAAGGAGACATAAAGTCCAGACACTTGTACTTGGTCGGAACGCGGTATCCCTTAAAGACGGGAGAGAGTTGCAGTCAGTTTATGTCCTAGGACTTGGAGCTTCTCATAAAAGAGATAACATATTTCTGGATCTCACTGATCCATTATCATATGTGTAATTCCTTTTCCTATGTGCCACAGAAAATCTAGAATAAGTCAGCCAAAACATAGCAACTCTATCTGATGACATAACGCTGACGAATTCTCTGTAACGCATGACAATGGCATGGAAGTCTCCTGTAGCCGTGGTCATAAGCCAATACAAACCAAAAACACACTGCTCCTTCTGGCACGCTCCTCTGTAATGTAATGTCACTGGCCAGAAAGTGAGACAGTATGCAACAGCTCAGAGTAGCCACTGGGTGTCAGAAGATTGATGTCTTACTGAAAGAGCGGCAAGAGGCGAGGAGATGAATAGTGAAGGAAACCCAGGAAAGGATTACATGAGAGAATTCCAACGCCCAGAGCCATCACACGGTGTAATGTGAGCAGCTTGAACAATACGGAGAAGGAAAAAAAAAAACTACAGCAGGGAGAGTAAAGATTTATTAGGAATTCGAAAAAAAATCTCTAATGAATAATTGCAATGGTTTTTACTGTAAAAATCCAGCAATGAATTCAATCGTAGGCACATATAAGGGAGCTATTACAGCTAATTTTGTCCTATTTTCTTAAAAATCCTAGTGACTTATGATGGGGTCAAGCAGGTTCCAGAATTTTTTTTTACCATCTGCAGAAGTTGCACAATTATTAGTGTCAAAATAGAGGAAGCATAAAAATAAAAGTGTGAACCAAGCCTTATGACATGAGATGCACAATAACAATTTCACTGCAAGTTTATGCGTATTCATACATCAAACAAATCTAAAAGAGAGGAACACTGGATCAAAAGGTAGGGGTAGGTTGTCAATGACCCCTGAAATTTCACATGGGTACCAAACTTTCAGATTTGTACTGATTTTCACCATTCCTTTATCTATGGGAGCTGAGGACATACAAATGCTGTTCAAATTAGTTCCCGTTTTCGAGATCGTGTGGTGCCCCAGTGGTCGTAACCCACCCATCAGATAGTTATCGGCTACGATAACTTTACAACATAGGAAAACTTTTTAAGCACTGGAGAATGAAAACTTTCCCAGAGGAAGATCAATATGTGCCAAACTCTACAATTTCAGTGGGACAGGCCAACCATCTAATGAGTGGTCAGCCTCCCGACTTTTCCCTGGTGGCAGACAAAGAAAAGTAGGATCATCCAGTCAGATTTCAACATTTCTGATCCTTCTGTTCAGAGAGGAGATAAACCACAGCCTAAAGAGTCTGGCAGTGCACCTTACACGTTTCTCCCCATTAAGAATAGCATTTTCCACTTGACATGGGGGGAGGGTCAGTATAGGGGTCGGTTGGCCTGTCGTTTGTTTGGCAATCAGTTGTCTGAAGTGTATGACCAGCTTTAGTTCTGATCCTATCTTCCCTTTGTGTGCAAGAATACATACAGCCCCACAACGACACCCAGAGTAGTCCCACATGTCTAAATTACCCGCATCAACAAGTTGGAAACGCTCTATAACTTTAAAGTGTTTTCACTTGTAAAATGCAGCCAATGCCTACAGTATTATTCTGAAGAGTCAATAAGTAATCATTTATTATGAACTATCGATGCTAAGAATAGCCAAATCAATCAGTGACCTTTGGAGCAGGTTCTGGTATTTTACAGGGAGATCCTGCACTTCTAAGTCCTAAACGGCAAAACCTACAAAGCAGAAATTTAAAACCATAATGTGAGACATTTTGCTTGAATAAATTAAATGACAAAAGCAAAGCAGAATCAGCCGTTACATAAGGCACCAGAATACAGATAAGGCTCAGTTATCTTCTCTGCTGCTCCAGAGCTAGTCCAACTTTACATTAAATTTACAATATCAAATAGTATTCATGGAAAATGGAGCTGTCCAGGCCAGAAGCCTCGTCCAAGAAAACCTGAATGTAATATATTCAGCAAAACATCATTGTCTTAAATATAAAGGGAATCTGTCACCAGGTTTATGATGTCCAACCTGAGGGCAACATGAAGTCGTGACAGATATGCAGATTTCAGATGTGTGTCAATATTTACTTGTCAATATGCAGTCATTTCCATAAAAACTAAATTAATGGGATGGAGTGCGAGCCGAGTGCTGTGTGACCTACGAGTCCTTGTAGGCCCTGCACTCCCCAAAACACACACACACACACCCAATCCAAATTAGCTGTCTCCATATTATTGGGCATACAGAAAAGCTGTCAATCGGGAATGGAAGGGAAAAGAATGGGGGGGCATGCAAGCCATAAATAGTAAAACACCAAAACGCATGCGCATTACTGAAAGTACTGGTGGTCCCATAGGGCTCTGCTTATGCTGCACCTGATAAACACTCATTTTATGGATTCTACACCATACTGACAAGTGATATAACACAAAATCAGGGTGTCACACAAAGTTTGAACAGTGGCAGTGGACATGTTTAACCAATGCTTTGACATGTCTGTGGAAACACAAGATCCCTGTTCTCTCGATTGGTGGGGGGTCATAGTGGTCAGTCTCCCATGATCTGTTTTGTTACTAAACCTTGAATAAATAACAATAAAAACTGCTCCACAAAAGGAAAGCTTGGGGCCCCAGTTATACTGATTGGAGGGGGAACAGCTGTAGGACTCCCATCCATCACACATGTATCACCTATCATGTGCATGGATGAGAGATTTTTTTTGTGTGTTATCCACCAATTGTCATATTCCAGAATTAACATCACCAAAACACCCAGTAACCATATTATATTTAAAAATAGTATTAGCATTCTACTTCATGCGCACTTGGTGCAGAAAGGCCTTCAGATCAGCTCCACTGCACATTAAGGGCAGAAATCTCAGGGTCATCCATGGATTTCTGAAGTGGATCCTTTTATTACAGGGGTATTTCAGGATTTCTCTTTAGCCTTTTACTCTATATCTGTTACCTCCGTGCACTGCTTTGTCCCATTTTCATGAATAGGACCCACACCAGGCCCCCATGCGGCCAGAGACAAAATTTTAAAAGTCACAATGTCTTTAGGAGGCGTGGCTGTGCTGCAGTGGGTGGCTGAACAGCAGGTTAGAAAGAATTTTATGAAGTAACGCTATCCAACCACGCACTGCAGCACAGCCGCCCGCCCCTAGACAATGTGACTTTTTGACATATGATCCTTGGCTGCTAGGAAAGGTCAAAGACAACAGCAAAGCACAGATAAAGCACTTCCGGGTGCAGGTCCAGTGCATGAAAACAGGACAAAGGGGCGTACCGAGGTAATAGAAAAATATTACACAGCATTATAACTTGGCATTATAGGTTCTAAGACTAAAAGGTAAGAGGTGCCTGGTGCAACAACCAATAAAATACTCCAGCTGCAGTAATGTAAAGCAGCATAGGAAGAAAAGAGAGGGGTGAGGCAGGACCCTCAGACAACCTTATCCTGCCCCCCTATTCACAAACCTATCTCACTGCATTTGGTGCAAGTGGATTCCTTGCCCCTCCATCACTATATCCCTGGAACCATGAAACTCTATTGGTGCCCTATTTCAGCTCCATATAAAACAGAAGTGCATAAGGGAATCTTATCACTTTTATGCTGCCTGGACCATAATTCAATGGGACGGTCCCAAATTGCTTCTCCCCAGCCCACCAATCTCTATTGCAAGAGGTCTCCCTGTTTGGTTGTAGGGAGAAATCTATCAAACAAGGTTGGCAGAGCAAGCAGAAGCCACTGGGGACTGCCCAGATGACTTGTGGTTCAGGCAGCATTAAAGCGATGACAGATTCCCATGAAGCAACTACATAACCCTCCCAGAACAGCACTACAACTATAATATACCTCTATCCAGTCACAACAAATGTACGCCCCATACCTTTAATGCATCATCCCTTAAATGAACAGTACAGTGCTGTACCGTTTGCCTTAACCATGAGGAGATCTGTATGAAAGGATATTTCACCAAGCTGTTGGATTGGTCACATATTGCTCTCATTCAGTCAACCAATACACTGCTCTGCACTAACAAGGGCCAAGAACCCTGAAAGAACTCTCTACAGATGGGTCTCCTTGCATTTGGAGGTGGTTTTGATTTGGCTCATAATCCCTAGTCATGTTTCATGAATCTTTAAAGGGGCTGAGCATTGACTTACAAAGTAACCCTTAATAGTTGGTCCTAAAGATGCCAGCTCCTTTCCTTCTAGAGGTAGCATTGCATGGTCTATAAAACTCCTTACAAAAGATGGCAGTCTCCCCAAGAAGACACATTACCCTCTAAAAAAGAAGCATAGAAGAATCACTTATTGGAAACAATAAAATGACTTAAGATTTTACAGCAAAGCTACATTAAATGCAAATTTCTTGTTTAGTATTTCCAAGTGCTTTCCTTTTTTTTTCTAAGCTGCAATTCAATACAAAATACAATGGGTGTGCCCCATTAATAAGTTGCCTATACTCCACGAGTAGTGACATAAACGTGACACAGAGGGGGCAATTTTTGGTGCACCTGCTCTTGATAACAGGACAAACGCTCGGACATTGCCCTTTAACTGCTGATACAATAAAGAACAAGCAAAGAAGTAAAGGTGATACGGTTATTTAAAGTCTAACCTTTGAACTTTCACACAAAGTACAGTATACAAACACAGGAGCAATGACCGACGTTATGGGTGTGCTTTATTGAAAATAAAAATAAAATATAAGTAGGCAACAAAATTAGAAAGGGCAACTCTAGATCAGAAAGATGTAATGAGAATAAAACACTGTCAAAATGCCAAGATTTCACAATAACATGCCATGTAAACCACATAAACTACAACAAGGACACTCTAGAGCCAGTCACACGTGTTCAGTTATAGTGGGCTGAAATACTGATTTTAGCAGGATCGGCCATGGATCTACTCTAACCTGACAGCGTTTTTTGCAGACGATAGTCTACCAATAACCATCGTGATCAATTGCTTGTGTAGAAGTCTTAAAAGTTATTATCCAAATTAACCTAATTCTAATACTGACTTCTCAGGTGTATGGACAGATGGTCTCACACCAGCATTTTATAGCAAAATGCCATTGCAGTTTTTGGAGCCAAATAAAGGAGCTAGTTCCCCCAAAAATTTCATCAAAAACTGCAATGTTAAGTCTCAAAAAATGCTGTGTTTGAAACCACTGCCATCTATTTCATGAGGATAAGACAGCAGTCTAAACTGTATTAACAAAGAAAATATATAAGTTAAAGCATGACTGAAAAACCACAGACCCCAACCAATCACTTGAAATAGCGGGGAGAATAGCATGCAGCTGAACGCTTCTTCATGTGAGACGAAGCCAGGAGAGAATGAACTTAGTGCACACTTTTCCCATCTTTACCTAGCAATAGGTCGGGGTCTGAACACTGACACAGGAATCAAAACTTTTGATGTAGGTTTATGAAATATCAAAAGTTTTTGTGTGTGACAGTGCCCATTTAAAAACATAAATGTGACCAAGCAAGGAAGCTTAATGGACATCTGCAGCAAAAAAAAAAAAAACGTATCCCCTATCCACAGGATTAGGGGAGAAGTGTCTGATCGAAGGGGGTCCAACCACTGGCACCCCCCATGATCTCCTGAACGGGGTCCCCGCATTGCTGTGCGCCAGCTAAAGCGCGTAGTGTCGAGCTCACTGAGATCGACGGATGCACCCCCTCCATATAGCTCAATGGGAGAGCCAGGGAGGCACGAACGCTGCTTCCCTGCCTCTCCCATAAAGATACATAGAGGGGGAGTGTCTGCCGCAATGTCAAGCTGCGGCCGTCACGCCACCTGCACGGGAGAGCCGCAGCAATGCAGAGGCCCCGTGTAGGAGATCGTGGGGGGGTCCCAGCGTTCGGACCCCCCGCGATCAGACACTTATCCCCTATCCTGTGAATAGGAGATACGTTTTTTCGCTGCAGATTTCCTTTAAGAAAATCATTTCAGAACTGCATTTATGGGAAACAGTGCTCCTGAATGGTAAATATTTAGACCCCACAGAAAATATCAAAAAGAGCTTTGAATTAAGGTGGAGAAGATTTTGTTCCCTCTTAGTAGAAACCCCCAGACGATTCTAGTCTTTTCGGGACCACTACTGTTTTTGTTTTCTATGGTCTATGTAATGTTTGTTGTTGTTTTTTTGTACAGATTGTTTTTTTTTAAACTACCTTTCTTTTCAAAAGAAACAAAGGGCTCCCCATAATCTTATCGGGTTTTGCCACCTAAAACAGGAGGTTTGGGTAAAGTCATAAACTGGTACTCAAGGGGACGAGACCAACCAGAGCTGGGCCCCTTCCATCCAATGATCCCAAAGCAGCCAAATAGTCTTTTAGGATGGCTTAGCACTAAATTGTGGGGCTGCATACAAAAGTGAAAAAGAGAGGCTTTGTCCCAAAAGCATGTAAATTGAATAATAATAAACCCTGTTTGCCAATATATGACACAAGGTTACATGTATTACACAAAAAAGAAAAATGTGAGCTGGGTCAAAATATAAGACCTTTCACTAAACCAAAAGTATTAAAAATCAAGCTTGTAATTATATATATATATATATATATATATATATATATATATATATATAAATAATACTTTACACGTAATACTTTCAGATTTCAAATAGAAAATTAAGAAAACCGTACATTTGCACATTTTGCAAGGTTCTAAAACTATAGCCGTTCTTGGCACTAGTGTGTAATATTGTCTTTTTTTTTCACTGGAGTTACCATATTTTTGGTCGTATAAGACGCACTTTTTCTTCCCCAAAACTGGGGGGGGAAAGTTGGTGCGTCTTATATGGCAAATACACATTAAAACTCTGTCATATCGCGGCGGTCCCTGCGGCCATCAACAGCCGGGACCCGCGGCTAACACAGGACATCACCGATGGCAGTGATGCCCTGTATTAACCCTTCAGACACGGCAATCAAAGCTGACCGTCGCGTCTGAAGCAAAAGTGAAACTAACCCGGCTGCTCATTCGTGCTGTTCGGGACCGCCGCGGTGAAATCGCGGCATCTCGAACAGCTTACAAGACACCGGGAGGGACCTTACCTGCCTCCTCGGTGTCTGCTCCGTGCCAGGATCCCCTGCATGACCGGCGCTCTACTTCCTCGTCATCACGTCATCGCGCACGCTGTCCTGTCATCCAATAGGAGCGGCAAGCGTAGCGACGTGATGGTGGCGACGGAGAGCGAGGATCCTGGGCAGCAGAGACGTTCCAGAGCGACAGGGACACCCCGGGGACGCGGCAATAGCGATGGAGGGCGACATCCAGGGCAGTGGTGACGGTTCCGGAGCGGCGGGGACATGTGAGAATTATCTCCTATACCTGGGAGTTGTAGTTTTGCAACATCTGGAGGTCCGCAGGTTGAAGATCACTGTCCTATACATTACATTGTATTTGGTTCAGAATCTTTTTTTTTTCTAGATTTTCCTCCTTTAAAATTGGGTGCGTCTTATATGCCGGAGCGTCTTATATGGCGAAAAATACGGTGATCTCATTGGAAAAACCCTACGTAGTGAATCCTGAGGCTAAATGTATAGTTAATGGTGGTACGTCCCCGAGACTTTTACCTGAACAATTCTTTCCCCAATTCTCTCTCGCTGCATACTTTTTATAGAGGTCGTGTTCACATTGCACCCTATGTAAAGACAATTGGTGCCAAATCTAATTAAAATACCATGAGATGAGGGACACCAAAAGTTTCAGCAAAGCTTTTCTCGCACATCTGTTATGATCATTCGTATAGGGGCAACACGTCTGCCAAGTGTCTGTACTGCTATACATGACCAAATGACTCTTTATAAAGTCATAGCAGGAATTCTTAAACAATGAGCATTTGACTTCTGGCTATAGTGAAGTTTGTTCAAGCAGAAAATAGAACTTTGGCAGGCCCTAATAATAATGTACTTGCCTATTACACATCTGCATTATATGTATGGAAAAAAAAAAGATAGAAAATAAGAGTTGGTACCGAAAAGCCCCACATTAATCAAAAACATTGAAGGTTTCCAATGCACATAGCCTCGGAGCTGTCTTCTGAATGCAGGTCAGACAATACCTCACCGGCGAGATCTGGTTTCCTTTTGACTAAATGAGAAAGAATGCTAATAATTAGCCACCCAAGTGGCAGAAATTTCACAAGGTTTTTGATACTCTGTGGCTTCAATTGTTGTGGGAATTGAAAATTTCTTGTAAAACAGATTTTGAATGTTGGCTGCATCTCATCGGTGGATTGATATGTTTTGTGCTAGGACTATGAAATATCATGAGCTTTTTTTTTTTTCTTCTTTTTTTCACAAGACGCTTTGTTTAATGAGTATAGATAAGGAAAATTTCACAGCTCCGAATCTTTCTTCCATAATTCCATTAGCAGAATCCATGAGGACCCGTCAAGTAATTAGTCTGTGTAATTAGGTCAATCAGTAATAGAGAGAAACTAATCTACATGGAAGCCCCCCCGAGTGTTACCTGCCAGGCCCATGCCAGCTAGGGCTGCACGATTTGGGGAAAACATGCGACTGCAATTATAGATGTAAATATTGTGATTTCAAAATGTGACTGCAATAAAATAAACAAATGTGCAATCCTCAAATTTCATGTCCAATTCTCCTCATTCATTTCTCCCATTTCACATCCATCCCCCCCCCCATTTCACGTCCATCCCCCCATTTCACATCCATCCCCCCCATTCATTTCATGTCCACCCATCTCCCCCCCCCCATTTCAGGTCAATCCCCCATTTCACTTCCCCTGACAACATGATGCTTACCTAACCCCAGTCCCCATAGGGATCTGCCTCAGCTCGCGATCTCCTCCATGCAGTGTGGTGTCTTATAGGACTTACAGGACCTTGCTGCTCAGCCAATCAATGGCGTGACAAATCTTCACATCCCTATTATTACTTAGGACAGTGTTTTCCAACCAGGGTGCCTCCAGCTGTTGCAAAACTACAACTCCCAGCATGAGGCTGTCCAGGCATGTTGGGAGTTGTAGTTGGCCAACAGCTGGAGGCACCCTGGTTGTGATTACCTGCAAATTTTGGTTAGGGTACTGCTAAAATTCAAATGTTAAGTCCATGTTTCCCAAATTTCCCTGGGGGCCATATTGCAAAAATCGCAATGCGACTGCAATATACGTGCAGCCCTGATGCCAGTTAGACTGTCAAGAGACATACTACAGCAATTTATCATGCCGATGACATTCGGGTCAGTTTTTGGCCCATCTGATCGTTGAACACATGATCCATATACTAACAGAAATCTAAAAATGTAGTCTATAAACATCAAGATAGTGATCTTTACTGCATATACATAATTACAATGCAAAAGCCTTAACCCTGTTTTAACTGGCAGACTCTCTGACAAGCATTATTAAGATTCCACTAAATGGGTAAAGTGAATAGTAATGAACATTCTACAATTATTACTTATCTACAGTCAAGGACAAAATATTGGGAAAAAGTAAAACAAGATGACATCATTTGTACTGTTCTCCAGATGCTTAATTCAGAAGCTGGTATGAGTGGTGGGCACAATGGTATGGACCAGTCTGTGTTAAAGTATTCAAATTATTATCGGACTAGCAATAGTGCATCACCATTGTAGAATAAGGCTATGTTCACATGGCGGAATTTCTGCTATTCCACTCAAATTCCATTTTGCAAAGCTTGCTCCAGAATTTTTGCAGTTTTGCAGAATTTGAGCATAATTTCGGCATAATTTCTGTGTGCCAAAATTCAAAGTCCCATTGACTTCAGTGGGATTCCATGCAGAATTCTGAATTCCATTCTTAAAAGCAGACTCTCTTACGTCTCTTACTCTCTTACGTCACAGACTTCCGTTCCCGTGGTCGCGACCCAGACCCTCCAGCGCTTCCGGACAAGAAACAGGTAAGTGCCGCATGCAATATCGCGGGGGTCCCCAGCGGTGGGACCCCTGCGATCAGACATCTTATCCCCTATCCTTTGAATAGGGGATAAGACATCTAGGGTGGGAGTACCCCTTTAAGTCAGCAGTGGAAAGGAGCAGCAAGGTGGCAGAACAATGTAGGAACTATGTGACTCTAGTGTGGAAAGTTGGCTATGACCTTATGCATATGCCAAAGCAGTGTGTATGGACCCTATGTAGCAAAACATGAAGTACCCACAGTCCTGTATAACTATATGATGCCTTCAAAAAGACAGTAAGGTGACCGTGCACATTAGATAAATATTGGCTGAAAGTGCCTACTTTGTCAGGACCAGATGACAATGTAATGCATACGGGAACCTCTCAACTCTTCCCCCAATGGCAGTGGGAAAGAAAGATTAAGAGGTTGGATTTCAATATGTCTGATCCATCAGTCCAACAGGTAAGAAAGAGAAGTTGGCAATACCGCTGGAATTTATGGCAGTACTGGAGACTGTTTTTCCTTTAGTTATGGTGGTAGGGGCTTATTCCTCTCTTCCTATTGAGAACCCAAGCATGCATGCCATTGCTGGAGATGGGAGGAATAGCTGTTGGCTGGTCTTAGAGACAGTACTTCTAGGAAAGAAGACCTACTACGTACATGCCACAAGCTCCAAGTGCCTCCATATAACATTGGAAGCAAACATGTAGCAGAGCCCAAAGCTGTGCACAAGTCCCTTGGGATTAGTAGTATCCTTGAAGACACAAACTGCAGAAAGGCAAACGTCAAACCAGCACAACTTACTTATGACATACGGTACTAAAAGTACAGTGTATAATTGGAGCTTTTATCAGCCTTCAAGACTAAACAACTTAAAAGAGGGTATATAGGAACTTGGTGGGATTCTTTTTCACTACTAGCTCGGGGGTCCAAGTAAAGGATTACTAGCACCAGTTTATAGCACCAATTACATTACAACTTAATCTGAGAAATCTGTGATAACCAATTTAAAGAAATGAACTTTCCTTTTCTGAAGTTCAGTGATCTGAATGGACTGAACCTCCTGAAATCTTCATTACACAAGCAAAACACTAAGCAGGCTGCGGTTCATACGAGACAAATAGCTACCCGAAAAAAGGCACAAATTACACCTAATTACAGGGTATAAGTCTGTCATCTTCCCTTTTATAACCTAACCGTTTACACACTTTGATTTTTTTTTTTTTTTTACTTCCATTTAGGTTTATTAACATCAAAGCTTTTGTTATCACTTATGTTTCAACAGATTTTTCTTTTTTTAACCTAAGGCGATAAATTAAAGCTTCTTTGCATTCCTTGGGTTCTAATGCACTCTGGAATAGTCTGCATTCTGCTTATGATGTTTCATGCTTAATAAACTTTTGTAAGCTGCTGTAAAAGTTTATGGTGCACGGCAAGCTGGGCTAAAACTCTCCAATATGAAAATCTATTGTCCCTATACACACAATGAGCCAAGAACATAGGCTCTGCCAGAAAACCCCTCTCTACTGCTTTTCCACTATGGCCAGCAGTTTTCTTAATAGTAATTGCAATCTCCATTCACATTTATTAAATGAATGTAAGAGACCATAGCAAGCTACAGCGGGTAACCTTTCAGCATAAGGGCCCATTCACACTACGGAATATTCGCCTGTAGAAATTCCAGACGGAGACTTGCTGAGCAGCAGGCATCGCCCCTAAGACCGCTCGGAGTTCCCTTAAAAAGAACTAATAAGTTAATTCTTTTGGCGGAGTCTGGAATCCACTGTGGAATTTCCATAGTGTGAATGGAGCAGCAGAATCCCAAATAAAACAATAAGAGACTGCTGCCCAAGATTTTCGGCAGCATGAATTCTGGAGCAGAAGTTCGATTAGAAAATATATGTAGTGTCAATGGGCCCTTAGGGTATTACCTCAGTGGATTTGCACCATTTAAATAAGAAATAAACTGTCAGAAATCAAAGTCCCATTGATTAATGGGACTTGGAGGGTGAATATCGCCGAAAGAATGAACAAGTGTTCTTTCCAGGAACTCTGATCCACGGTAAAAATTTAGTAATCAAAACTTTGCTGTGCGAACTGAGCAGCAGAATCCCATTGAAAGCGGAATTTCCGTAGTGTGAACCTGAGACTGTATCAATTATCTAAATGGAGCTTGTAGAAATCCACTCAAATTTGTTGACTGTAAACATATCCCCTGAATGTTTGGTTTCAAATACAAAACAATCTAATATAGGAATCTTGAAACACTACACTTTTTCATATTTTATTGGCACATGGCTTTGGTCCACAATACTTCTTACCTTGACAGACACATCCAACATAACCATCATGCACTTGTCCCAACCTAATATAGGACACGTCCAAAAAGACTCGCCAGGAATCGGATTGTTGACTGTTGCTTTGGCAACTGCCCTGTCCAATGTGTAGCAGTGTCTTTTCACCCATCTCAGATCTGATGGAGGATAAAGGCACTGGTCAACCCAGTTAAGTTTTAATATAGGGGCATTTATTTATTGTTCTGCGAGGTTAAAATCCAATTATGATGCCCATACCAGGGAGCATGGAGTGGAGAATGTGACGTCTTTGTTGATGTCTCTTAAGCATGAGTGTGAAGAGAAGGGGACGAGTTTTATGTTGGAGAAGTATGAGGAAGGCACAGCATCAAACAGTGAACCTTCTCCAAAAGAGTCCCTCCTTGAGAGAATCAACCCCTTATTTAGACAAGATTTTGTGTGATATTTCTCAGTCTACCATACTTTAAGAAGACTATGCCCCAAAGAAGATACTTATCAATACAACTGTTAGCGGCCTTCTCAAAGAGATTTTACAGTACAGTGGTCCCTTAAGTTATAATGGCCTCAAGTTACAATATATTCAACATACAATGCTACAGACAGTCCCAATCTGCAGAACATATGGATAGCTGGAAGATCCAACCATTCAGAGACGGCATTTGCTTGTAAAACTTCTGTATTACTGAATTACTAGTAGTCTAGTAGGGCGTCTTTACCTGTACTAGGATGAGCTGCTCCTTTGGATACCAGGTGAGGGCGGCTTCATGTTACTTTTCTGGTGCACTGTGTGTACTGCACAGGACCTCAGAAGCTGCTGTTATCTACATCGAAAGTGATTCACAACTTCCAGAAGGTCTTTCTGATTTTTATATGTAAGGACTTGCTTTATTTGTATAGAATTATCCGCTTATTTTTCCTATTTTTGGATGACATTTTTTAGAGTTCAGAACCAATTACCAGTTTTACATAGAGTTATGATCTCAAAATACAATGGTTTTAACTTACAATAGTTGTTCTGGTACAAATTAATATTGTAACTTGAGGGGCCACTGTAATAGCATTTCTTTGTTTCCCTTTTATGGGCGCTGTTTCCCCCCAGTCTTCAGAAATGTGAATTAGCTTCTGCTAGACTGCCATAAATGCCCAAGTCCAGCAAACAGCCCAAAGCCATACAACATGGTCTTACAAGACACAGGGTAGAAACCCCCAACCTATAGAACTCTCCTGTTATTTATTTTTTTAAATCTATAGAAAAAGAAAAATAGCTAACAAAATAAGTAGTGCTACTTAATAGAAAGGTCATTAAGTAGATGATACTCACCTGGTGAACATGGGAAGCTGTGTGAATATCCCCAACAACTAAACATGACACACTGAGAAAATCCTCTCAATTAAATTTTGGGTCAGAAATCAATTTTTGCGGGTATTTGACGTTGAATTTGGACCAGAAATACAAAATCCTATTTAACTTAAAGGACATGTCTGGTGCTCACTTTTCTTATTTTATCCGTTCCGGGCTGAAAAATAAAAGAAAACAAATTTTCTCTTACCTGCCTAGGCTTCCCCGGTGCTTCAGTACAGGTGTTCGGTCCCAGGGCTGTATTCTTCTTACTTCCTGTTAGCCCGGCACGTCACACGGAGCTTCAACCTATCACCGGCCACAGCGATGTCCCGCCTCGGCCAGTGATAGGCTGAAGCTCCGTGTGACGTGCCGGGCTAACAGGAAGTAAGAAGAATACAGCCCGGGGACCGAATGCCTGTACTGGAGCACCGGGGGAGCGTAGGCAGGCAAGAGAAAGCTTATTTTCTTTTTTTTGCAGCCCGGAACGGATACAATAAGAAAAGTGAGCACCGGACAGGTCCTTTATTGGGATTTTACTCACAAATTCTGCCTCAAGAATTGACAGGTCAATTATTCCAACAGAAATCAGATCCGCGTTGGAAACTTCTGTGTAGAATTTACTCAGTGTAAACAGAGTTTTAAAAAAACTCCCATGGAACTCAACAGGAGGCGTATTCCATGCGAATTTCACATGGATTTTGAGGCTTAACCCCCTTTAAAATCAGCGCGAGTTCTGCCTAAATTGTTCAGTGCCCACTGGACCATTAAATTCACTGGTGAATAAGAAATCATTCATCATTAAATCCTAATTTAGTGGAGTTTATAACACATTAATGGCACATCTGTAGTAAATCCCAAACATATAGATAAATGTTTAAACAATTTAAAAAAAAAAAACACGATTAAGTGCAGCGGATTCCACTTAGGTATTGCTGAGGAAATTATTTTTTAAAGACTCTAGAAATTAAAATTAGAAATGAAAATATGTTTTCACCCCCCCCCCCTTATGCAAATGAATTAAAAACATAACACATACCAGAGTATGTATGGCAAGATATTAAAAAAAAAAATGGATCCAAAAACAAATAAAAAACAAATTATTAAAACAAACTCTTTAAAAATAAAAAATAAAATAAAGAGCTTAAACAAGGCCCAGATGTATAAGTAGTGTCCTGGCTTTATAGCGATTATTGCTTGTGGTTATACTGAAACAATTAATATCCCAAAGCAGATCTGTTTATATAAACAGCAACCTAACCCCAAAGCCTCCAACAAGACGGCCGCGCTCTAGGAATAGCCTGCGTGTGTGGGATAACGAAATACATAGAATTGGTAGGAATGCAATAAAGGCGACCTCTGACTATTGACCGTTTACCAGTAGGCACATAGTGGCATTCAGGGGGGTAACCAGCAGCTAAGTATGGCACAAGAAGAACCATCATGTTCCTGCCTGAACTATTTCAGCTCTGAGAACAGTGAAGTTGTCTTTTTGTTCAGCTAATAGAGCAGAATTAATGTTCTAATTTGGCTGGTAACAATCACTTTGCGGTGAATGCTAAAGCTAAACCAAGGGTTTCATGTGGCATTTACACGTCTACAAGGACAAAGAATGTGCTTTCTTTTAATAGGTTTATAGATTTTATATGGCAATATTACAAATGGTCAAACAATGTAAAAATACAAAAACAAGTAATACTTTCCAGCTAACACACACACACAATCTGGGGTATTTACCACTATGTTCAGTACAGGGCAAAGAACATTAAAAAAATGCTGGAAGGAATTGTAAAAGTTATAAAATTTTACACCATATTTTTAAAGTTTCTCCCAAGTGACTGGTAAAAAGCTGCAAAACAGTGTGGCAAAATTCAAGTGAAACTTAAAACCAGGAAAAAAAACTATTTGGTTTAACTCTTAATGTTTAGCTTTTACAAACAAATCCTGATTTTCAGTAAAATGGAGGAGTTATTCTAAGACTCTTTACAATTTTCAGAAGGGATTTTCAGAAATAAACGAGATGTCTACAAAAAGTTCGAAAAACCCCATCTTGCCATGATACCATTAGGGCATCAGGATGGAATCATAGGTCATGATTGCCTTTGTGTGCCTTGAAAACAGGTACTCACCGAAAAGCTAACACACACTAAAGCTGGCAATACACATTAAAAGGTAGGGTCACACTGTATTTGATGCTGCGTGACCCTATCCTAAAGGGGTATTCCGGGACTTTTTAGTTGTTTGAATGTGAGACAGGGGCAGCAATATTAGTCTAGCTACTAATATACTTTACTTATCTATGTTATCAACAGCTTGTGTGTCAGGTGATGTTGCGCAAGTCAGGTGATAAAAGGGAGTATGTGTGTGTGTGTGTGTGTGTGTGTGTCCCAACCAGGGTGCCTCAGCTGCTAAACTGCTAAAGCCAAAGGCTACATATTATCTAAAAAGAAAAAAATGTGTGTAGCTCACTTAGAACTAAGTATATACCTAAGGTTACTGGTGTTGCCTACACCCAGAACAGGCCAAGGGTAAATAAATGGAAAATATAAATTATAGAATAAATTTATATATATATATATATATATATATATATATATATATATATATTATATATATATTATATATATATTATATATATATTATATATATATTATATATATATATATATATATATATATACACACACACACACACACACACACACACACACACACACACACACACCAGTCCTCAGAGGTACATAGAAATAAGAAGAGAGATTAGATCAGGTAATTATGAAAAAACAATGTGGTAGAATAAATAACTTTATTCAGTGTAAAATGGGATTAATAAGCCTACTTTCACCTGAGCAGGGCCCTTGCCCTTATCCCAAGATACATAAGAACTCCACCGACCCTCTCGGTCGCCCAATAGTATCGGGCATTAATTCATTGACCTCTAATCTTTCACAATTAATTGACCGCTTTCTCCAACCTTTTGTACAGACTACAACCTTTTATCCCAAAGACACCACCCAAGCGATACAAATTCTTGAAAATGTCAAATGGGAATCTGACTATATACTTGCCTCTCTGGATGTAAGCTCTCTTTACACTATTATCAAACAAGAAGATGGTCTAAATGCTGTCAGACATAACAAAAGGGGATATCTTGCCAGAACAAATTGATTTAATCCATTTCTTTTTAACCCATAATTATTTTTATCTTGAAAACAATTTTTATTTACAGCTAACTGGTACCGCCATGGGTACGAAATTCACGCCCAGCTACGCAAATCTCTTCATGGCAGCCTAGGAGGAACAATACATTACTCCCAGGATCGGCGCGGATCTAGTCCTATGGCGGCATTACATAAACAATATTGTTTTTATTTGGAAAGTAAACAGAAATCTGTTGGAGAATTTTATCCAGGAAATAAATACTAATGTTTTAAATCTTAATTTTACACCCCATATCAGCACAGACACTTTAGAATTTTTATTATATTTTAATTACCATTGATTCTTCAAAAAAATTTCTGTAGTACATACCACAAGCCAGTGGCGAAAAAAAGTTTTATTCTTTTTAATAATTGCCATTTACCTAGATGGCTTTTAAATGTCTCAATGGGTCAGTACTGCAGACTAAAAAGAAATTGCACTTTACATGCAAAATTTGAGGATGAAGCACACGCCCTAACGAAAAAAATTCCTGGATAAAAATTATCCTAAGACTATCCTGGACCAATCTTTTAAAATAAAATATGCATTTTAGACATATCTTCATTTTTTTTTATCTCTAAGCCAGTTGATTCATCAACTCACAACGATGATCCTAAACTATTTTTACCATTTAATAAAGAAAATAGAAAAATTGAAATGACTATTAAAAAAAACTGGTATTTTTTTAAGAAATTACAAAATCATCAGACAAGACATCCCCTTCAATCCACCTCAGAGATGTGGAATTCCTATCGCCCGACGCCCGGGACATGCAGTTCCGGGCGCCGTGCAGGTGAATTTTTCCGGCCCTTAGCCCGGCTTCGGGCAAGCAGGGCCGGGACCTGACAAGCGCGGCGGCGCTCAGCAGTCTGTATGGAGTGGGCTCCCGAATCGTGCCCGCCACGGCTGTTCTTAGTAGCCGGGGGGCCACCACTAATAGCCAGCATGCGGCTGGCTATTAACCCTTTAGATCGCCGCTGTCAAAGCAGATAGTGGCGTCTAAAAGTACATGTGAATGCTCCCTGGTGGGCTAGTGGGGTGGATATAAGCCCTATTCAGAGTAACTCAGACAACAAAAGATGCACAGAAGAAGACAAAATGGTAACCCCCTGTAGAGGCAAATGCCACCTGCACTTACCCCAACATACGTTTTAGTCCCGTGGGCAAGTCGTTTTTTATTAAATTTCCACACCCCTGCACCTATAGTCTACACCAAGGCCCCCAATCTGGGCATTCAGGTCACCCCACTATTAGACATGCACCTACTGTACATTCATCTTCCACATGGCTACAGACTAAAGGGTTCCACAGATGTGGATCTTGTCTGGGCTGTAACACCACAGATTTCCCCAGAAAAATTAAGAAATTTCATCTACCTCCAACAAATTTATATACAAAATTTCAGAATGTCTCACCTGCCATAGCAAAGGAGTAATTTACTTAATTCAGTGCAATTGCAGCTAACAATATATGGGCCATACAAAATGACAATTAAAGACCTGTATCTCTGAACATATTCACAATATAAAAAAGGGAATAAAAACACACCCATTATCACTTCATTTCAGCAAACATCATAATCAGAACCCATCTGACTTTTTCTTTGTGGCCATTCAAAGTGTGAGAAGATGTGGGAGAGGTGGAGATTTTAACATGTTTGTCAAGAGCCGAATCCAGAAAGATCTTCGAGTTCGACTCATTGATACCAAGAGGGCTCAATGCCGAACTCGAAATTTTTGGGTTTCTTTAGCTTTTTGTGTGGTTTGGCTCTTCCCCGTGGCCAGTCACTGGCTGGTCGCATATCGACGCAGTGACTGTCCCCTGGGGTTTAGCCCACCCAAGACTATCATCGTTTCTGAATTTTTATACAATTTTATGTATTCTACTTATTTATTTGCCATTAGCGTTTGGAGTCTATTGTTTAGTTCTATATGGTTACATTTATCCTTACTATAAGCCTATCTGACTCATATTTAGTGTCATTCTCAATGTCGTTTATTTTAATGCTATTTTTACTGCTACTTTTACTTCTTATTTTCTCTCTTTCTTATCCTTAAATTTTTGTACCCTTCTGTCTCCTAGAGACATGTATGATTTATATATTTACATAACCCATTATTTTCCATGTGTCCTTTCCCATGTTCCCCTGTCCAGGCATGCTGGGAGATGTAGTTTAGCAGATGAGGCACCCTGGTTGGGACACACACACATACATACATGCTCCCTTTGATCACATGACTTGCGCGACATTACCTGACACACAAGCTGTTGATAACATAGGGAAGTAAAAGTATATTAGTAGCTAGACTAACTTTGCTACCCCTGTCTCACATTCAAACAACTAATAAGTCACGGAATACCTCTTTAGGATAGGGTCACACTGGGTAGATACGGGAAATCTTCAGAGCAGCAGGAAATACAATGTGTTTGCACTAGAAGCAGACACAGGGACACTGCGCGCAACCGGCTCCCGAACCTTATTAAAATACAGGGCTGTAGCGGGGAAAGCCCTGTCTTGTATTAGTCCCTTCACCTGATGAAAGGGCCCTGCTAAGGTGATAGGATGCTAAATAATCCCATTTTACACAGAATAAATAGTTAATTATATCACATTGTTTTTTCATAATAACTGGATCTAATCTCGCTTTTCTTATTTCCATGTACCTTTGAGGACTGGTATACCGTATATAATTTATTCTATAAATTTATATTAGCCATTTACATATATTATCTATTTGAGCCAGTCTACGATGCCCAATGCAGAATGACAGCTTTGTTTACCTAATAACACAATAAATGAATGTTACTGAATATCTTTGGCATCACGTAAGGCTACATTGGCCCTTCAAGTTTCAATGTAAATGTAGTTTGGGATTACCATTGTGACATGCAAATTGTAAAATATCCCTATGGAAAACTGGCTTTTGCTTCGACGCCCCAAAATAATACAAGTAAAATTAAAGAAAATTAAGCAGATAAGTAAGAGAGATAAAGGAGGTTCTTACATATAAAAGTCAGAAGGAGCTGCTGGAAACGGTAAATGACGAGGACAGTAGCTTCTTTAGGAAACTGTACAGTATACAACAACACAGCATGGAGCTGCTATTAGGCCTTGTTTGTTTGCACTGGAGCTCCATTAGAAGAATCTGTTCAAAGAGAAGTAGGTGCTGCCATATCGGATGTGGAATAAAATTAAGGAGTTTATAAAGTTTCTTTAGCGTAAGTTTTAAATCCTTACAACCCTTAGGGTCTAGTCACACGGCAGAATTTCCGCTTGCAGAATTCCACCTCAAATTAAAGCCCTTAGACTTCTATGGGATTCTGCACTCCCATTCACACTTCTGAATTTCCGCTTGCTGAATTCCGCAAGCGGAAATTCAGAAGTGTGAATGGGAGTGCGGAATCCCATAGAAGTATATAGGCTTTAATTTAAGGTGGAATTCCGCAAGTTGAAATTCTGCCGTGTGAATAGACCCTTATTATCAAACCCCAGTGAACATAGAAAACATCCCTGTGATCATAGAAAATACATCCAAACTTGTCCAGATCTAGAGCCTCCAGGGCTATAAGCATAGTGCATATCCAGATTTTTTAAATAGACACCCAAAGAAACCAGAACACAGGCACCTGAGTCATTTCCATGAATGCAGCTTTTACCAGTGATTCTTTGCACTGTAAGAATTGCTCCTATACATTCCAATACTCCTATACAGTCTTGATGTCAAGACCAACTTGACATCAAACCCACCAAACACTGACATATAATCTATAGCAACAAAATCCTCACCCAAAGCTCCATCACCACAATTAACAGCTGACAGCAGTGTAATGTGTGCCCTTAGTGCTGAGCAGAACACTGGCAGCACCTTATTAAGTTGAGGGGATCTTACGTACATAGGTGACAACTCTTCTTACAGGAAAAAAGCATCATGTGTGAAAGAAGGCCGACCAGTTAAGTGAAGGGAACGCTCCCCCAGTTCAGTTCTGTACATTAAGAAACAAGTATATGTCCTTAGCTTGCACACTTCTGATCTCAAAACGTTAAATATGGATTAAAAAATACAGATTAAAAAAAAGTGTTTCATTCATCAATCTCCAAAGATAATAAACATTTCCAAATGGACTCCTTCACGGACCACCAAAGCTGTTTCAAGTCTACTGACATCCAATTACAGGCCAATTCCGAAGCATTAGTTTACAATATGATACTATGGCCTATGCTGCTCAGTGAGGCACAATATTTCAAGAGATTTACAATATGTCAAAAGATTTAGGTAGATGTATATTACAGCTCTGTACAACACAGGTCAAAAATAATATATTTGTATAAGACTAACCGATTCAGAAGCACTTTACAATTCATATAGGGTACATATAGACAAAAATCAGACATTACAAAAATACACATTATTAAATCAGACATGAGGAATTAGGTTCCTGCTCGCAAGAGCTTACAATCCACGAGCCAGCCATAATGAGGCTGTTTATTTGTGCCCTAAAAGAGAATTACTAAGTGCTAAAGTGTTTATACTGAGCTGAGGTAGGGTAAACATAAAAACAAGTAATAATACTCGCCTACCCTGATCCCCCACAACTGTAGGTCCCAGTCCCGGCTCCTTCCTCATCTGAATGAAGCCTCATCAAGAACTACTCCTTCAGTCAATCAGTAAAATAAAAGTTTCCTTCTTTTATTTTTAAAAAAGACCTGTGAAAAGTGAAAGAAGCAATCTGATTGGTTTCCATGGGTGACTGCACCACTCTTTCTCTATACAGGTTTTGATAAATCTCCCCCAATGGGTTTTAGGAACCAGGAAGAAATAATGACAAGCATGGAAAAGTAGCTTAAGGTGAGCAGGGAAGGTGAATATTTTTTTATTTTTACACTTTCCCAGCCAGATATAAAAACATGCTATCCCCCCAGACAAACTCTGATATTAGAAGATCAGAAGTTACAGGAGCAAATATTCTTGCTGTTATTTCTCTATTCCGTTGTAGTGGAACTCTCTGGATGTACAGTCACCCTATTTGTCATAACTAAATTGGCTTCTCAGCATCAGATGATAAAGCAGTCACTTAGTTATTGAAAGTTGGTAAAACGAATATTGGCTTCAGAAAGTACGGTAATCCAAAAGTATCAATCAATATGGCTGCATTCTTGCCACTTTTTCAAATAAAATTGTGGTGAGCCACGGGGGTTCGATGTGAGGTGTAGGGGCAGATGGTGTTGCCCAGGTGTAGATGGTGTTAACCCCTCAGTGATTGTGATGCCAGGGCGTGGTTTGCCTATGTAACCACCCGAAGGTAGCACTGCTAGTCCTAGGTTAGGCAGGGTCAAATAAAAGGGTGGGTATATCAACTAAAGGGGGGGGGGGGGGTATATCAACTAAACTAAGACAAGTTCCTCGGTGGGATGCAGGATTTTTTGTCCAGTCAAATGAGACCTTTGGGCACAATTGTAGTGCTTGAAAAAAATGTTGAGACTAAAGGAATACAATATATGGTAAATTGTAGTAATAGGGGTAAAATGTTGATTTAAAAAAGGGTTTTATTTTCTCCACTCAAGGGTAAGCAGTGGGAATGGTTTAAATTTGTGTAGATGGAAATCAAAATTTTACCAATAAATGCCAAGACCTGGGTAAAGATCAAAGAAAAGTAGTGTATGACCTCCCTACAATGCCTGGGCATGCTCCTGATGAGGTCGACAGTCTGTGGTGCAATGTGGCATTGGTGGATGGAGCAAGTCATGATGTCCCAGATGTGCTCAATCAGATTCAGGTCTGAGGAATGGGCAGGCCAGTCCATAGCATCAATGCCTGCCTCTTGCAGGAACTGCTGACACACTCCAGCCACATGAGGTCTAGCACTGTCTTGCATTAGGAGGAACACAGGGCCAACCGCAGCAGCATATGGTCTCACAAGGGGTCTGAGGATCTCAGTACCTAATGGCAGTCCACTGCTACCTCTGGCAAGCACATGGAGGGCTGTGTGGCCCTTCCCCCCCCCCCCCCCAAAGAAATGCCACCCCACACCACTACTCTGACCCACCGCCAAACCGGTCATGCTGGAGGATGTTGCAAGCAGCAGAACATTCTCCATGGCGTCTCCAGACTCTGTCACGTCTGTCACATGTGCTCAGTGTGCACCTGCTTTCATCTGTGAAGAGCACAGGGTGTCAGTGGTGAATTTGCCAATCTTGGTGTTCTTTGGCAAATGCCAAACATCCTGCACGGTGTTGGGCTGTAAGCACAACCCCCACCTGTGGACTTCGGGCCCTCATACCATCCTCATGGAGTCTGTTTCTGACCACTGGAGTGGACACATGCACATTTGTGGCCTGCTGGAGGTCATTTTGCAGGGCTCTGGCAGTGCTTCTCCTGTTCCTCTTTGAACAAAGGTGGAGTTAACGGTCCTGCTGCTGGGTTGTTGCCCTCCCACGGCCTCCTCCGTGTCTCCTGATGTACTGACCTGTCTCCTGGTAGTGCCTCCATGCTCTAGACACTACGGTGACAGACACAGCAAACCTTCTTGCCACAGCTCGCATTGATGTGCCATCCTGGATGAGCTGCACTACCTGAGCTACTTGTGTGGGTTGTAGTCTCCGTCTCATGCTTCCACTAGAGTGAAAGCACCGCCAGCATTCTAAAGTGACCAAATCATCAGCCAGGAAGCATAGGAACTGAGAAGTGGTCTGTGGTCATCACCTGCAGAACACCTCCTTTATTGGGGTGTCTTGCTAATTGCCTATTATTTCCACCTGTTGCCTGTTCCATTTGCACAACAGCATGTGAAATTGATTGTCGATCAGAGTTGCTTCCTGAGTGGACAGTGTGATTTCACAGAAGTGTCATTGACTTGGAGTTACATTGTGTTGTTTAAGTGTTCCCTTTTTTTTTTGAACAGTTTATATACGGTGATCTCTCAACTTACAATGGCTTCAACATACAATATTTTCAACATACAATGGTCTTTTCTGAACCATTGTAACTTGAAACCAGACTCAACATACAATGCTAAGGACAGTCCAGATCTGAGAAACGTTTCAATGGCTGGAAGAACTGACCAATTAGACTGGGCATTCACTGGTAAAACCCCTGTTTTACTTAAAGGGGTATTCCAGGCCAAAACTTTTTTTATATATCAACTGGCTGCGGAAAGTTAATCAGATTTGTAAATTACTTCTATTAAAAAATCTTAATCCTTCCAATAGTTATTAGCTTCTGAAGTTGAGTTGCTGTTTTCTGTCTAACTGCTTTCTGATGACTCACGTCCCGGGAACTGTGCAGTTTCTATGGGGATATTTTCCCATCATGCACAGCTCCCGGGACGTGACATCATCATTGAGCAGTTAGACAGAAAACTTCAGAAGCTAATAACTATTGGAAGGATTAAGATATTTTAATAGAAGTAATTTACAAATCTGTTTAACTTTCCGTAGCCAGTTGATATATAAAAAAAAGTTTTTGCCTGGAATACCCCTTTAAGTGTATGGACTGACTGGCTGTCTGCTAGCGCCTCCCTAAAGTACTTTAATCCTCACTTTTCTTATTTTTGGATGGCATTTTGGTGGCTTCAGAACAAATGACCAGGTTTCTATAGAGTTATGGTCTTAACATTCAAAGGTTTCAACTTACAATGGTCGTCCTGGAACAAATTATTTGTAGCTTGGAGGGACCACTGTAGTTGAATTACTTTTTGGGTGGAAATACATTTTAGGAAGAGAGTTTTAAAAAGCCCTTTTTAAGTGTAAAAAAAAAATACTGCAATCTGACAGGTAACTTCAGTTTAGCGTAAAGCCCTACACTATAGGCAGTATTTTCCCCTTGATACCACCCGGACATGAAAAAGGTAATGCAAACCTTTTCCTACACCCTGGCATCTGGTCACTTTAAGTTAAAAGGGACAGGCAATGATAGATTATATTTATTAGTGACATAAGAGAAACCCATAGAGAGTATGTGACAAATGGTACATCCACCTGCCAGAGGACAACGCACGCACATGGTCAAACAGATAACCTTACAATTCTTTGTCCAGGATTTGAAGACAATCTAGGCTTTAGTAGTGTCCAAAATCTTTTTTTTTCTGTTAACATATGGTTACTTTTTGTTTTGCGTAAGTGAAAACATGCCCTATGTGCGCTTTCCCAACAGGCATATCAAGTAATTTCTCTCAGATGGACACACAAGACTTTCTCCGGAGTTTCAACTTTACCATAAGGAGAAGTGTGCAATACCCGATATTCAAGATCTTAAATGAAAGCCTGAAAATAATAACTTTTGTAGTTAGCAGCTTTGTTAGGAACACATCACTAACCTCCTTCGTGCCACATTTCAGCTGGAGATCCTATCATATTGAGGAATACCTCCAGTTTTGGAAAACTTCTGCTATGTCATAGCGACAGGAAGTGCTGATTGGTAGAGTTTAGGGACCCCCAAACATAGCTGACACGAACAGGCAGAAGGGCTCAGCCCCTTTGGCTGTGATTGTCTCGTCTTGCGCCTCTATGGAGAGCCAAACATAAATGAGCTCCTAGTAAGTCTGTATGTCTATACACACCAAATTCTGCATCTCCAATACAGCCAATCACAGCTGGGCACTTCTACCCCTATTTAGTAGCGATCAGTGGGGATCTTCAAAGTTTTTATGGGTGGGGCTTCTGGCACCGGTATATCACTATGACATGCCAATTTTTTATAAAAACTGAAGGTAGGCTTCAAGAAAGTATTTCCTAGCTGAGCAACTCATTCAAAGGTTTTCTATACACACACACACACACACACACACACACATATATATATATATATAAAAATATATATATATATATATACATAGTGCTTTTCCCTAAAATAGTATCTCCCTACTATTACATCTATAGACATGACATAGCTGATGGTTGCCTCTGATCCAACATAAATGTTTCTTAATTCGGCTTGTATAGCCCAATCCTCCTTTTGCCCCAACAAATGTCTTTGGGAGAAAGTCAGGACATCTCCATAAGTTTTAGCTGGTTGGCTGGTTTAGCTGAAGTTGAAGGATTCGGCTGACATCAAAGCGTAACTCCAGCATTGCTCTCCTGCTGGTTGTTTAAAGCTTGGTATTTAAGGGGTACTCCACCCCTAGACATCTTATCCCCTATCTAAAGGATAGGGGATAAGATGTCTGATCACTGGGGTCCCGCTGCTGGGACCCCCGCGATCTATGTGCAGCGTTCGTTTAGAAAGCTGGGTGTGGGCAGCTGGGGTTGTGACGTCACAGCCACGTCCTTCATGAGGTCACACCACACCTCCTCAATGCAAACCTATGGGAGGGGGCGTAGCGGCTGCAAAATGTTCCGAATGCTGGAGCAGCAGAGTACCCCTTTAAGAGACGCCATATACAGGGCAGTCGGATTGCCAATTCTATGATTCCTCTCCAATGCAACCATATAATGCCCAGCGAGTTCAGTGCACAAGTCCTATTACTTCCAAAAAGGGAGTGACCAGAACTTGCTGGCAATTGTATGGTGGTCTTGGCAGGAAAGCAATGCTGGGGTTTAATCTGAAGTATATGGCCACCTTAAGACTGAAATGAAATGCAACTGGAGCCATTGATTCTGGATAACGGTCATCTAAAAGTAGATAAAGCTTTATTGTGACCATTCACACATAAATGATGTCATAAGAATGTCTAGACAACCATATTGAATCTATGAATGATGAAGGTAAAGCATAAACTGTAATAGCTCCTTCAGACGAGTCCTATTAGAAGTGTTTAACATTTACATAGCTTATCCTATGTACATTAACAGGCCAATGCAACGAATGAAAGTGGTGATGCTCCGTTACTAAAAAGAACCACACTGCCTCGCTGTCTCATGTCTCCTCGGGCTCTAAAGGACTGGAACAAGTGATTAGAAATTAGACCAAAGAATGTCTTTTTGGCTTGCTATAATTTCCTTTTATTCTTTTCCAAATGAAGCAATCTGTGCGGAAACTGAGTGACATATCAGATCCAGCACAATACCTAGAGATAAATAAATAGATAATGCAAGTTCAATGGGCCATACACATGTTCTACTTTCATGACTTGCAGATGGCTAACTTGATGACTGAAGCCACATGAAAGAAAATTATGCATTTTCTTTGACAAAACTTTCCTTTGTTGCCATGTCTAAAAAAAAATGTCTTTTGCGGATTTCAGATGAAGCTATCCATTGTTAAACTGGTTAACTGAGCTTACAAAGAATATTGAAAAATACTTCTACGTGTGTGCTCACCAGGTAATACCACAGTAGGTCAGAAGTAATTCTTGCTGCACCTTTGTTTTCATGCTGCCACTGCTTGCTGTGGGTGTGACTGCAATGTAAAAAATATAGGGGGAGATTTATCAAAACCTGTCCAGAGCAACCAATCAGATCGCTTCTTTCATTTTTGAAAAGGCCTCTGAAAATAAGTGATCTGATTGGTTGATATGGGCAACTCAGCAACTTTTCCTCTGGACAGATTTTATTAAATCTCCCCCATAGTTTCTATGATTCATCTCCTGTAATAGGCATTACTGCTATTTACATCCCCCTGTGTGTCCTTATATTATATGGTATAAAGTAGAACACTAAAGAGGTATCCAAAGGATAGGGGATAAGATATATGACCGCAGGGGTCCTGCCGCTGGGGATCCCCGCGATCTCGGTGCAAACCCCGGCATTCTAGGAGGCATGAAGGAAAGTAGGCATGGTGTGACGTCACTAGGGGGTATATCCGTGACATCACGTCCCCGCCTTGGAGGCAGTGCCCGGCTCAGAATGCCGGGGGCTGCACCAAGATCGTGGGGGACCCCAGCAGCGGGACACCTGTGATCATACATCTTATTCCCTATCCTTTAGATAGGGGATAAGATGTATAAAGATGGCATACCGCTTTTATCACCATCTACACACAGACCCACACACAAAAGGGGGTGAAAGCAATAAGCAACATATGAATAGGACATCATATTCAGGAGGTAAACATTAGAAGCTTGGTCATATGACTGCCTGTGGGACTTGTCTGCTGGCACATTTCCGATACAGACAGTATATTAGTAAGAAACAAACCTTGCAGCATGTAAACCATTCACACACTATTTATAGAGAATAGAAGCCCTTTAATATGTTACCCTCATTAACGTATCAACCTTGCTCAAGTCTACTCATATTTTAAGTAATCTTATTTAAGTCAAACTCAAAATGTTATTCCCCCTTACATCTTTTTCTAAATACCATCTATTATACACCTTATCTAAGAGGACAGTTATCCGACCCGAGGCTTATCGGCTTCTATGAAATGATATCCTCCTGCATGCACTTACACATCTACTCTAAGGACAATGCACAAGGATGATCATTTTCTTACTCTTATAGTCTCATATCACAATAAATTATACCTGCTGTGAAAAATAACTTTATAGGTGGTCTTTGATCCTTGTGTCTCATACCCATAAAAACTTTTTCTTTAAGCACAGCTTAATTTGCCTTGCAAACCTTTAGTTTTTCCAAATTCATTAAAGGGGTACTAAAAAAAAGTTTTCCACGGGAGTACCCCTTTAAAGAAGCATTACCGGAATGCCTATATAATGTAGTTTAGGCTATTAGAAAATAATGTAATAGCTCGTGTATGCATTTTGCTTAGCTCTTTTTGCTAAAATGGCAGGCACGGGAAAGGCTACATTTTGGTTTACAAATGCACAATGATGTGGGTTTTGTAAAGCAGCCTGAATTTCCCATGAATCCTCTGCCTCTGGCTGGGGCGCATGACCATTGCACCTGGTCATCTCGTCAGACTGGTCATCTCGTCAGACTGTTGGTCCCCCCATCCCACTAGGACAATGTAGTGTCCCCAAATGAGTTGAGCTGTCTAATTACTTTGCCTGACCTGCACAAGACACCACAACGCATTTATCAGCTGATCTGTCCCACTTTGTTGAGGACATACACATTTGCTGACTGCGTATGCCCCTGTGGGAATTCTTCGCAACACGCAACTAGCATCAGCAATCCCCACTGGGCAAGCATATATGACATTCGCCATTTCTCGTTGTTTCTGTGCGGCAACCATCTTCACCCTGATGCTTTTCTCCTTAAGAGTTTGGCAAGGGCCTTCAGGGGCTAGTAGCCAGTGAACCCTGTATTAGAAAATGAACTTGTGACCCAAATTAATTACTTACTGAGCCACTAGAGCTGCTGCTGGTTCTTCTATTAGGCTTGTTAGGTGGACACCTAAGGCCAGGTCACTGGCCACCACTTCAAGATTATGGGGACATTCACACTACGTAGCTTCCGAGTGGAGTTCCGTTTCAGAAAATCTGGTGCCGTAGCCTTTCAATGCTTTTAATGGGATTCCGCTGCACCTTTTACAATATAGAATTTCTGCAACCAAACATTTCTGCTCGGAAATGCACTGCCAACTATGAAGACTGCGCACTTCTGAGCTGTCCTAGCGCTAGGAGAACAAGCTGACGCTAGGACTGCTCACAAATGTGCACTACAGATGGAATCTCCACCTGGACTATCTCGAGACAAAGATTACGTAGAGTGAATAAGCCCGAAGAGACCTTGCTGGTAGTAGCAGACGTGCTGCTTCAACTAGACTGATGACATAACACGTGTCAACATTTTGCAGGGTTGTAATTTTACAACCAAGGACAAATGTGGGTCCTGAGGCTACACAGGTTAGGAACCATTGGTCTAGATTACCAGACATAGAATGGTATAAATACAAAATAAATAATTTCCTAATTGCTTTTTTCTGGTTTTGTCTTATAAAAGTCTAAATTATATAGGTTATTTGGAAATATAAAATATCTTAAGGCATATGAGTGCACATCATTGCAGAATAACAGCAACGTTTGCTGTATAACAAGATCTCAAATAAACTCATCACTGGCTATCCCAATATCCCTAATAAAATTCACACTCGTGTTGAGAAATAGCCTCTTAAGCACATACAGTTATATATAAAAAGATTGCAATTTTTACTGACACATAGACAGCAAGTGTTAGGAATAAGGATACTAAGGAATATGCCTTTGGCTGCCAACTCTTGCCCATGCCAGTTACTTCAGCTTTACAGATCTTGTAATTAGTTCTTTAATACGCTTGGCTTCTACAAGTGATTATTATGTGTTAAGAAGTCAGCAAACCCACTTCCACAAACAGACTTCCTATGTGGCCTGACATGTCATACTCCTGTTGTGCTGACACAGGTTTTTTCCCCTTTTGCACAAGACGGATTTGGCTTAGAAACATAATTATTTCATCAATGGAGGAGAGAACCAGATTTCCAGCTCGGCAGCGTGCCTTCACATCCATGAAGATTTCTGTCTGCATTACAGAATCTGCCACATGTGGACATGGCCTAAGAAGGTATTCAAGACGTAAGAATTTATCCTCACCGCGCAATTTTTTCTAGCGTTTTTTTTAAACTGTCAAAGCAGTATCTGAGCCAAAGCCATAACTGTATTCAAAAGGAATGGGAAATATAAAGGAAGGACTCACACTTGTTCTTCCTACTGGATCCACTTCTGAGTTCAGCTTAAAAACTGCAGTGGCAGTATCAAATAAGACGCCAGAAAGAAAAACCTGTGGAAACCTAGCAGAATGGGGATCTTGGTATGTAGGATGAGCCCATACTGCGTTAACCTTGTTTTTGAAGGAGCAATAAAAATTGTGTATGCCATTGGCGGTAAGGCCATGTTCACATGGTGGAATTTCTGAGTGGAATTCCGTAGAAGAATTCCGCATAGACATTCCTCTGCAGCAGAGTCCTATTTATTTCAGTGGGATTCTGCTGCACTGTCCACACGGCAGGATTTTTGTGCCAGAAGTTTCTACTGTGGAAATTCCGACTCCTGCATCCGCAAGGAAATGCACTGCTGACTATGAAACGGAGCATATACGAGCAGTCCTAGCGGCCGCTGGATTAGACAAATGTGCGGAATGTCCGCACATATTTTCCATGCGGACATTCCACTCATTTTTCACCGTGGGAACTCGCCATAAAGTTCCAAAAAAGTTTAGTGGATAGCAGAAAAAGTCAACTTTAAAAGGTTAGATTCAAAACGTTATATTTGTTGTACATCTTGACAAAACATTAACCTTTCTAATATACCTCATAAGAAAAATATCAATTTTTGTATATTTTTTTATAGAAATCATGAATTGAATAAAAAAAAAAAAAAAAAAAACAAACAAAAAAAAAAAAACAACCCAGAGCTCTGCTCCCTGTGCGTTCACCCGCAGCCTTCATTAGCATAATAATGAGATGGACAGGGCAATATGGAATAGACCGGGGAGCTTGGCCAGCTGGCCCCCCACCTCCAATGCACGCTGGGATGCATTAGCATCTAACCTACCGATTTTAGGGCGTAACCACTCATTTTACAGCTCTTTACCCGCACTATAACCCAGTATATTGGGTTTGGTGTGTGTGAACAAGCTGCCAGATACTCTTGTGGTATATGTTAAAAAAGTGGACAACCGGTATACAGACATACCACAGAATACACCTTCTGGATTCATTTAATTCATTGTACCAAACAGTCTAAAAGTTACTACATTGGTGAGCGTATACAGTTTTTGTTTTTTAGTATGTTTTTTTTCCAGGTGAACCACTCCATCTCCCGGCAGAAAAAAAAAATAAATAAAAAAATTATATATAGATACACAGTACACACATTATATATATATATATATATATATATATATATATATATATATATATATATATTTATTTACATACATACACTCACAAATGTACAAAACTTAGTCACTTTTGGACTCCATTAGGCGCATTGAAATGAATGAATCAAGCAGGTGTACGCCATGGTATATGTTGGCATACCAGATGGTCTGTTTACCAACAAATACACAGCAGACTGCGCTTGAGAAATACCGTGCATCCAGTCTCATATACTAATAGGTGTCTCCCTGCACACAATGTATTATAACTAGTTTAAAAAAATCAGATATCTTGCAAACATTAACCCTGTGTGTAATATTTTTAGTTATATCAATGGAATATTACTTGGCTTACATCTCTGAGACGACTGTTGTTCTTTTGTGTATTCACGAGTATATAGGCTCTTTGGATATATGCATTTGCCTTTGTTTATAAACACTTAGACATGGAGACAGAGGTAGACAGGCATACAGACACAAAGATATACCCGTCATGCATGGAATATTCTTCTTTGAAGTTTCATAATTTGATGAATAGCTTTCCAAAGTTAGGCACGAATAACTTTCTAAACCTAGGCTTAAATACCTTACCAAATTTAGGGCTGAAAGCTATACGCCAAAAGGGCTGGTAATAATAAACTGCTAGGAATATGCGCTGCTTATTTTATTTATTTCCCAATTATCACGGGGGACAGCGACCGTCTAACCTTTTACCCCATGTACGAATTTCTGTAAGAGCTTTTAATGCTCCAATACAAGATCGCGGAATCACTGAGTAATATGGATTACTGGATCCAAGGAGAAGATAATAAATTCAGCACAACTTAATGCCCATGACCGTTCCAGGAAAAAGATATTTGTGTCTTTACAAATTATGCTTTTGGAAATACAAAAACATAATCTTGTGTTTACTTATTAGTTTAGAAGGTCTTTTCTTAAAGGGGTACTCCGGTGGAAAACTTTTTAAATGAACTGGTGCCAGAAAGTTAAAACAGATTTGTAAATGACTTCTATAAAAAAAAAATAAAAAAAAAATCTTAATCCTTTTGGTACTTTTTAGCAGCTGTATGCTACAGAGGAAATTCTTTACTTTTTTTTTATATCTTTTTTGTGTTCTCCATAGTGCTCTCTGCTGACACCTCTGTCCATTTTAGGAACTGTGCAGAACAGCATAGGTTTGCTATAGGGATTTTCTCCTGCTCTGGAAAGTTCCTGATACGGGCATCAGGTGTCAGCAGAGAGCACTGTGGCCAGACAAAAGAAATTCAAAAAGAAAAGAATTTCCTCTGTAGCATACAGCTGCTAAAAAGTACTGGATGGATTAAGATTTTTTAATAAGAGTCATTTACAAATCTGTTTAACTTTCTGGCACCAGTTAATTAAAAAAAAAAAAAAAAAGTTTTCCACCAGAGTACCTCTTTAACAGTGTGCCTCTAGCTGTTGAAAAACTAAAGCCAAAGGCTGTCCAGGCATGCTGAAAGTTGTAGTTTTGCAACTGCTGGAGGCACACTGTTTGGAAAAAAATGCATTACTGTATATCAATGACAAGGTGACTTTATTCAGCATGTAGTGGCCAACCCTGGTTACTGCAGCTCAGCTCCTGTTCAAGTTTGGATAGGCCATCAATTGGATTTGTCTGAAAAACACCTGTAGGGCTTATTCACATGGGCGGATTTCATTGCGAGATCACAGGCTCTGCACAGCATATTTTCGGCAGTGGAAGTTATAACAAAAAAACAAAAAAAAAGTCAGAGCAGGACATGCCCACTTAGCCAATCACTGACAAAGGCTGTGTCCTGTCTTGGCCAGTGATTGGCTGAGCAAGCAGGTCCTGCTCTGACTCCCCAATCCAGAGAAGGGAGAGGCAGTGAGCAGCAGGGAACTGGATTGTGTCTGTAACAGGAGCTGCAGGGGAACAGGGTAGGTAAATATGACTTGTTTATTATTTTTTCAGAATGCCCAGCAATATCATTTTTGGTACTTTTGCTAGAAGACCCATTTATCCTATTAGAAATAATA
Source organism: Hyla sarda (assembly GCF_029499605.1). Classification (NCBI taxonomy): domain Eukaryota; kingdom Metazoa; phylum Chordata; class Amphibia; order Anura; family Hylidae; genus Hyla; species Hyla sarda. Next base: position 48,324,236 of record NC_079190.1, read on the forward strand.
TAAGGGCAGACTAGGTGGACCATGTAGTCTTATTTTTTTTGCTGACAATTTTCTTGCTCTATGCTTTTTCTTATACGCTTCCTTTTCACCACCAGCCATGGTAGAAAAGAACTTTCAGTGCACTAGATTTTTATCACTCTTGGTTGTGAAGGTCAGAAATCCTACATGAACAATATCTTGGGAAATTAACTGGAAAGCATTATGGAAGCATAAACCACTTTTCCCTACTTAAAAGGACTTAAAACAGTTAAGACCCAAAACTTCTGTTAATAGAAATTTACAATTTTCTGTGGTTAAAACTGGGGGGGGAAAACACCTTACATACAGTCATGGCCGTTAATGTTGGCACCCCTGACATTTTTCACGAAAATTAAGTATTTCTCACAGAAAAGGATTGCAGCAACTAGAAAAACACCAATAAGGCTGAGATAAAACTCAACTCTTACTTAAATAATAATTAGATAATAGTAATTAGGGTACACACTAACAACAATTGGGGATAGGGGAAATTGGGTACAGGTGATGCCCTAACCTACAGGTTCTAATTACATAGAACACTGCTAATTTCTAGGTGTGGAAATGGGGAGAGGGATGAATAAACAACAACATTGATACAATGACAATAGCAAGTGGCAGACCTCTCTTGCCAACGTGTTTCACCCCTTTCACAGGGGCTCATCAGGGATAAGAGGAAATCACGATAAAGAAAGATACATGTACCAAATGGATAATACTAGAATTTATCTTTCTTTAATGTGATTACTGTGGTTTCCTCTTATCCCTGATGAGCCCCTGTGATGTTAGAGGTCAAAAGTGTTGGCAAGAGAGGTCTGCCACTTGCTATTATCATTGTATCAATGTTGTTGTTTATTCATCCCTCTCCCCATTTCCACACCTAGAAATTAGCAGTGTTCTATGTAATTAGAACCTGTAGGTTAGGGCATCACCTGTACCCAATTTCCCCTATCCCCAATTGTTGTTAGTGTGTACCCTAATTACTATTATCTAATTATTATTTAACCCCTTAAGGACTCAGCCCATTTTGGCCTTAAGGACTCAGACAATTAAATTTTTAAGTTTTCATTTTTTCCTCCTCGCCTTCTAAAAATCATAACTCTTTTATATTTTCATCCACAGACTAGTATGAGGGCTTGTTTTTTGCGCGACCAGTTGTCCTTTGTAATGACATCACTCATTATATCATAAAATGTATGGCGCAACCAAAAAACACTATTTTTGTGGGGAAATTAAAACGAAAAACGCAATTTTGCTAATTTTGGAAGGTTTCGTTTTCACGCCGTACAATTTATGGTAAAAATGACACGTGTTCTTTATTCTGAGGGTCAATACGATTAAAATGATACCCATTATTACATACTTTTCCATTATTGTTGCGCTTAAAAAAAATCAAACTTTTTAACCAAATTAGTACGTTTATAATCCCTTTATTTTGATGACCTCTAACTTTTTTATTTTTCCGTATAAGCGGCGGTATGGGGGCTCATTTTTTGCGCCATGATCTGTACTTTTTTTTATACCACATTTGCATATGAAAAACTTTTAATTAATTTTTTTTTAATAAAATGCATTACAAAAGTAGGAATTTTGGACTTTTATTTTTTTTTTTTTCGTTCACGCCGTTCACCGTACGGGATCATTAACATTTTATTTTAATAGTTCGGACATTTGCGCACGCGGCGATACCAAATATGTCTATAAAAAAAATTTTTACGCTTTTTGAGGGTAAAATAGGAAAAAACGGACGTTTTACTTTTTTATTGGGGGAGGGGATTTTTCACATTTTTTTTACTTTTACTTTTAAATTTTTTTTTACACTTGAATAGTCCCCACTATTCATAGCAATACCATGATTGCTAATACTGATCTGTTCTATGTATAGGACATAGAACAGATCAGTATTATCGGTCATCTCCTGCTCTGGTCTGCTCGATCACAGACCAGAGCAGGAGACGCCGGGAGCCGCACGGAGGAAGGAGAGGGGACCTCCGTGCGGCGTTATGAATGATCGGATCTCCGCAGCAGCGCTGCGGGCGATCCGATCATTCATTCAAATCGCAAACTGCCGCAGATGCCGGGATCTGTATTGATCCCGGCACCTGAGGGGTTAATGGCGGACGCCCGCGAGATCGCGGGCGTCGGCCATTGCCGGCGGGTCCCTGGCTGCGATCAGCAGCTGGGATCAGCCGCGCATGACACGGGCATCGCTCCGATGCCCGCGGTTATGCATAGGACGTAAATGTACGTCCTGGTGCGTTAAGTACCACCTCACCAGGACGTACATTTACGTCCTGCGTCCTTAAGGGGTTAAGGAAAAGATAAGTTTTATCTCAGCCTTATTGGCGTTTTTCTAATTGATGCTATATTCAAGATATTGCCACGAAGGGCTTAATATCACAGTGGGTCCTGGTACCCCCATCGGTTGCCAGAAGTGGGATAACTAAGAAAAGTATTGCAATAACACATAAACAACTCCAAAACATCATTAAACCTCCACCATATTTCACTCTAGGTACTGTGTTCTTTTCTTTGTAGGCATCATTCCATTTTCGGTAAACAGAATGATGTGCTTTACCAAAAAGCTCTATCTTGGTCTCATCTATCCACAAGACGTTTTCCCAGAAGGATTTTGGCTTACTCCAGTTCATTTTGGCAAAATGTAGTCTTGCTTTTTTTATGTCTCTGTGTCAGCAGTGTCGGTCCTCCTGGGTCTCCTGCCATAGCGTTTCATTTCATTTGAAAGTCAAAGGATAGTTCGCGCTGACACTGATTCTCCCTGAGCCTGCAGGACAGCTTGAATATCTTTGGAACTTGTTTGGAGCTGCTTATCCATCATCCCGACTATCCTGCTTTGACATATTTCATCAGTTTTTCTCTTCCAGCCATGCCCAGGGAGATTAGCTACAGTGCCATGGGTTGCAAACTTCTTGATAATGTTGCACAAAGTGGACAAAGGCAAATCTAGATCACTGGAGATGGACTTGTAACCTTGAGATTATTGATATTTTTCAACAATATTGGTTCTTAAGTCCTCAGACAGTTCTCTTCTCCTCTTTCTGTTGTCCATGCTCAGTGTGACACACACAGACACACAATGCAAAGACTAAGTGAACTTCTCTCCTTTTTTATATACTTTTAGGAGTGATTTTTATATTTTCCACACCTGTTACTTGCCCCGAGTTTAAAGGAGCATCGCATGCTTGAAACAATCTTATGTTTCCACAATTTTGAAAGGGTGCCAATAATTTTGTACAGCCCATTTTTGGAGTTTGGTGACATTATGTACAATTGGCTTTTTTTCCTCCTTTTTTTTCTTTAGTTCCAATACACACAAAGGGAATAAACATGTGTACAGCAAAATGTGTTACTGCAATCCCTTTCTGTGAGAAATACTTCATTTTCTTGAAAAATTTCAGGGGTGCAAACATTTACGGCCATGACGGTACTATATATCTAGTCCATTTTGCAACGGTCCCAAATATGCTATGCAAAAGCAAAATCTGGTGTAAGGCTGGGCATGTAACAATTGGTCCATGAGGTCATGTGACATTCAGTCACTGCATTGTCTTTGAATCACAAGATACAGTGCGATGTTACAGCATGATGATGTAGTATAAATAAAGGTAATTCTTATCTATTCTGAGATCGCTTTGTAAGCCTAGAGCCAATTCTCACATACAGATACTTCATGTACTCGTGAGGCTGCCTTGTTATGCTAGGTGAGATAACGAAATGTGCACTCTAATTTTTTAACTATAGTAAATATAGTTAATCATTTTGAATGAAACTTCAAAATTATAAAGTCACAGCAGATTTGCACCTGCCAATTTATTTGCCTTTTAAAATTTTACATACGGGGGGCGTGGACTACTTCACCTCAGTTGGGTACTCTGTCCAAGGCTATTTTTATTTAGTATAAAGTGGGTTGCTTTAAATTCAAACATAGCAGCAATGCAGTAAAAAAAAAAAAATTATATTTTATATATATATATATATATATATATATATATATATATATATATATATATATCCCAATCGCGATAATTGCAGATTGCAATAGATTGGCCCTTTGCGGATATCTAGCTGGGAGGAGACACAGTGGGCCGCACGCCAGAGGTGCCAGGCCAGGTCGCACGCAGCAGTGCTGAGCGCTGGAAGGAGGTAAATACAACTGGCCGCCGTATATGTATAAAGCACAGCGGTGTGGCGGGTGTTTGAAGAGAGCTTAGAAGCTGATTTTGCTTCATACTGGCTAATGTCGAACATCACTGATCGTAGCTTCTAAAAATTCTGAAAACAAGTGCCGGTAGCTCAGTGGAGCCGATCGAGACACCCGATGTGCGCGGTCACGATCAGCTGAGAGGACGGGTGGAGGGTCCAATAATGCAGGTAGCCTCAGCAGTCTGTAGTAATGGAGCGCCGATAACACTGATCAGTGCTGTGCTATAGACACTTATGGCACAGTATTGCCACGGTTTTTGGTTCGGGTGAAAAGCCGTATTGAAATGTATACTTTTTTTTTTTTTTACATGGGAGTCATTGGAAACCGTACAGAACCGTATGTGCGTACAGTTCTATCCGGTTTTCACCATACAGTTTTTGGCTTTGCACAGTTTTTTTTTCTTGGAATTTCAATCAAACAAGTGAAACTTTATTCATAATGGAATGAAAAGTAAAAAATGTATACGTTTTTTTATTAAAAAACTGATGCAACCAGACATCATTTTTCAAACCGTATACGGATTCAAATTTGTACACACATTTTGATACAGTTTAGTCAGGTTTTGTGGAATCAATTTTTTATCAAAAACCTAATACGGGAACTGTATTGCAAAAACGTGGTGTGAACCCAGCCTTAAAACTGATTTAACCCCTTAACCCCTTAAGGACTCAGCCCATTTTGGCCTTAAGGACTCAGACAATTTAATTTTTACGTTTTCATTTTTTCCTCCTCGCCTTCTAAAAATCATAACTCTTTTATATTTTCATCCACAGACTAGTATGAGGGCTTGTTTTTTGCGCGACCAGTTGTCCTTTGTAATGACATCACTCATTATATCATAAAATGTATGGCGCAACCAAAAAACACTATTTTTGTGGGGAAATTAAAACGAAAAACGCAATTTTGCTAATTTTGGAAGGTTTTGTTTTCACGCCGTACAATTTCTGGTAAAAATGACATGTGTTCTTTATTCTGAGGGTCAATACGATTAAAATGATACCCATTATTATATACTTTTATATTATTGTTGCGCTTAAAAAAAATCACAAACTTTTTAACCAAATTAGTACGTTTATAATCCCTTTATTTTGATGACCTATAACTTTTTTATTTTTCCGTATAAGCGGCGGTATGGGGGCTCATTTTTTGCGCCATGATCTGTACTTTTTTTTGATACCACATTTGTATATAAAAAACTTTTAATACATTTTTTATAATTTTTTTTTTAATAAAATGTATTAAAAAAGTAGGAATTTTGGACTTTTTTAATTTTTTTTCGTTCACGCCGTTTACCGTACGGGATCATTAACATTTTATTTTAATAGTTCGGACATTTACGCACGCGGCGATACCAAATATGTCTATAAAAAATGTTTTTTACGCTTTTTGGGGGTAAAATAGGAAAAAACGGACGTTTTACTTTTTTATTGGGGGAGGGGATTTTTCACTTTTTTTTTACTTTTACTTTTACATTTTTTTACATTTTTTTTTACACTTGAATAGTCCCCATAGGGGACTATTCATAGCAATACCATGATTGCTAATACTGATCTGTTCTATGTATAGGACATAGAACAGATCAGTATTATCGGTCATCTCCTGCTCTGGTCTGCTCGATCACAGACCAGAGCAGGAGACGCCGGGAGCCGCACGGAGGAAGGTGAGGGGACCTCCGTGCGGCGTTATGAATGATCGGATCCCCGCAGCAGCGCTGCGGGCGATCCGATCGTTCATTTTAATCGCGAACTCCCGCAGATGCCGGGATCTGTATTGATCCCGGCACCTGAGGGGTTAATGGCGGACGCCCGCGAGATCGCGGGCGTCGGCCATTGCCGGCGGGTCCCTGGCTGCGATCAGCAGCCGGGATCAGCCGCGCATGACACGGGCATCGCTCCGATGCCCGCGGTTATGCTTAGGACGTAAATGTACGTCCTGGTGCGTTAAGTACCACCTCACCAGGACGTACATTTACGTCCTGCGTCCTTAAGGGGTTAAGGACGCAGGGTATTTCGGTTTTTGCATTTTCCTTTTTTCCTCATCACCTTCTAATAATCATAACGCTTTCAATTTTGCACTTAAAATTCCATATGATGGCTCCTTTTTTGTGCCACCAATTCTACTTTGCAGTGACATTAGTCATTTTACCAAAAAATCCACAGCGAAAAAGGAAAAAAAAATTCATTGTGCGACAAAATTGAAGAAAAAAACGCCATTTGGTAACTTTTTGGGGCTTCCGTTTCTACGCAGTGCATATTTCGGTAAAAATGACACCTCATCTTCATTCTGTAGGTCCACACGGTTAAAATGATACCCTACTTATATAGGTTTGATTTTGTCGTACTTCTGGAAAAAAATCATAACTACATGCAGGAAAATTTATACGTAAAAAATTCTCATGTTCTGACCCCTATAACTTATTTTTCCGCGTACGGGCCAGTATGAGGGCCCATTTTTTGCGCCGTAATCTGAAGTTTTTATCGGTACCATTTTTGTATTGATCTGACTTTTTGATCACTTTTTATTCATTTTTTCAGGATATAAAAAGTGACCAAAAATACAAAATTTTGGACTTTGGAATTTTATTGCGCATACACCATTGACCGTGCGGTTTAATTATTGATATATTTTTATAATTAGGACATTTTCGCACGTGGCGATACCACATATCTTTATTTTTATTTACACTTTTTTTTTTTTTATGGGAAAAGGGGTTTTCACTTTTTAATTGCAGTGTTATAGCTCCCATAGGGGACTATAACACTGCACACACTGATCTTTTACACTGATCCCTGCAAAGCCATAGCTTTGCATGGATCAGTGTTATAGGCGGTCAATTGCTCAAGCCTGTATCTCAGGCTTTGAGCAATCAAACACCGATCGGATGCGACGGAGCAAGGTAAGGGGACCTCCGCTCGCATGCTAGCTGATCGGGACATCGTGATTTTATCGCGACAGTCCTGATCAGCCCGACTGAGCTGCCGGGAAGCTTTCACTTTCATATTAGACGCGGCGATCAACTATGATCACCGCGTCTAAAGGGTTAATAGCGTACGGCACAACGATCGGTGCCGCACACTATTAGCCCAGAGTCCCGGCTATCATTAGCCGCCGGGACCGACCCGGTATGATGCGGGGTCACGGCGTGACCCCGTTTTAAATACCTGGCGTAGGGCGTACAGGTACGCCCTACGTGCTTAAGAGGTTAAACTGGAGAAAGCTGGTTTGAACGAAATGAACAAAACCTGAGAAAACTAGTTTGAGGGTACGTTCACACCTACAAGATCCTGCGCAGAATTTGTAACTGCCTATTAGAAGGTGTGTTCAGTCATTTCATTAACATTTAAATCTACAGCAGAAAATCCTGCGCATCAAATCTGCTTATGTGTGAACGTACCCTTGATGAAATTACTGTAATACATGAAGAAAGTTGAGCACCTGATAATGCAGTTGGTATTAGATGCCCTATTATCTTGGTATGTTATCGTTGAATCTGTTTTAAAACTAGTACCGTTTTCCTCAAAATAAGACAGTGTCATATAATTTTTTGCTCCCAAAGATGCGCTACGTCTTATTTTCAGGGGATGTCCTATTTTTCATTTTACGGAGTGTGATCCCCCTCCCCACCCCTGTGCCAGTGGATTATGCATTCTCAACCCCCCTCTCAGACAACCGTGTGTCTGTGTCACTTTTATGCTCACATTGCCCACCTCCTGCTGCTACTCACTCTCACTCACAGAGCGACCAGCAGGCAGCAGTGTGTCCTGGTGTGGCGGCGTGGGCTCTGTGAAGGCGAGTGACGCCCCCCTGCGCAACGTCAGGGGAGTGAGTCACTCTTCATCCATTGAGTCGGCCACCGCAGCTCACTGATTGAAGCTCATAGCTCACTGCAGACATTCCGTGAGCTGTGCGGCGGCACCTGCCGCTACACTACAGAAAGGTCCGACTTATACCGGTACTGTATTTTTTTTTGAGGGGGAGGCCTTAGCTTTCGGGGTGGGGGGGGGGGCATTATTTCCTGGGGATGCCTTATATTTAGCCTGAATTCAAAGGCACAATAGGCATTATTTTCGGGGGATGTCTAATTTTTGGAGGAAAGACTGCATTACCTTGGGAAACCTGTTTGGGTGAAACAAATCAGTTGAAAGCAATTAAAAGTGTCAATCAGGAATTAAAGGAGATCTGCACTGTACGACACTTATCCCCTATCCGCAGGATAGGTGAGAAGTATCTGATCTCCCTTACAGGCCCTGGCTCTTCCGCGGTTCTCCCTTGTCGGCCGCAGCATGATGTTGAAGCCGACACGCCCCCTCCTTGTATCTCTATGGGAGAGGCAGAGATGCAGCATTCGTGCATTCCCGCGTCTCCCATTGAGCTATATGGTGTGTCATGTCAGCGACCAGTCCCCGTACGGGAGATCGCGGGGGGGGGGGGGGGGGGTCCCAGCGGTCGGACCATCCGCGATCAGACACTTATCCCCTATCCTGCAGATGGGGGATAAGTGTCTTACACTGCAGTAATCCTTTGAAACCTAAGGATATCATATAACATATAAATAGCGTTTTTTTGTATTAGCAGTAACATTCTAGTTTGAGAGAAGGCATTCAGTAAAAACCTGGTTTTCACTAGGGAAAAGCAGTATATTCTAGTTTTCACAAAGGCGTTCAGTCAAAACTGGTTTTCACTAGGGAAAACCAGTTTTAAAGCGTACCGGTCAGATCCCACAAAAAAATATAAACTGTTATATGTTGCTCAGTACCTCTTCCTGATCATGTACATGTAATTTATATATCTCTATCACCCATATTTCACTAAAAAATAACAAATTAACAGTGCTCACTGTCTCTTCATCTTGTCAAAGGGCCCCTCCCTCTATTGCTTTCACTGTGATGACTCCTCCCACTCCCTCACTGCTCTGGGGGAGTGAGCCTGGCAGCCCTGGTCTGTAACCCTTTCCTATCTGGTTTTATGCTGTGCACACACACACACACACACTGATTATTGAAGAATGCCTGTACTCTACCACCAAAGACAATATGGTTAGTGTATAACTTAGATTTTCTTATGTCATTCATGTGTGTCATCCTTAGACAGTCCTCTAATGCTGGGACTTGTTTCCTGGAGGCAGATGTTTGGTAAAACGCTGTGTTACAGCAGGGATTCTGCAGGCTGTGTTCCTCCTGCAGCCTTGTCAATCAGCCATTTTGTGTCCATGCCCGTTGGACACAATCATGCTGCTGTGGGACTCCGTGTCCCAGGAAGTATGGGGACCCCTAGTAGTGGGATTTTCATAGGCAGTTTTCTTTAATAAAATGTTTAAGAAGTATATTAGAAGAACTATTGTTTTGCAAAGATGTACAACACATAAAAAGTTTTTATATCCGACAGTGCCCATTTAACCAAAAAAAATAAAATATAAAAAGTTTTAACTGCAATATACATACACAAACACGCATCCTGTGTGAACTCTTAAGTTTTTTCGTATCTATAACCATCTAAAAATCCAGAATATTTGATTTCTGCTCACCAATGAGCTTCTCTGTATGTATCTTTCATACTGCTCTACCACAATCTCTCCTGCATAGAGGGAAAAAGGTTAAATGAGTGAAACTTGGTAATATAAGTAAATGGACGGCAAAAAATAAAAAATAAACTAAAAACGCAGTTAAAGAGTGGTGTGAGAATACCCTGCTGAGCTGGAACAAAAAGGTAGCAGTCTACCTTTCCAGCTACACAGGAGACTACAAGCAAACAGCTGTCAACAAGCCTATGCATGACTGCAGTCAAATTACAAATAGTAAGGGGATAGGTTTTTGAACTCTGTGCCAGAAAAAGATCATGTATCTAATCCATGAAGGAATTACAGACCTCTAGACTGCTATTATTTTATTAGCCATACCACTTACATTTTGATCTCGCTCAGTTTTTTCTGTTTGAACTTACCTGACAATGATACCTTACGGGAGCGATTATAGGACACAGCTCAGTACTCTTCACATCGCATGTCCAGCAGCACCTACGCAGATTATAGGGCTTCTTCTCGTCAGGGATAAGGGGGGGCTTGTTAGATTCACACACACACACATATATATATACACTAGCAAAGCTAAAAGGGGAAAGAAATGGGGTATAAACTACATTAAATAAACCAGTGTATCGAATACTGATCTTATTGGCATGTAACAGATGGTTTCGGCTGTATTTCCAGATTAAGTTTTTTTTTTTTTTTTCATTAAAAGAAGAGCATTTTTCCCAACAAGTATGGATAAAGTATTGACAATAAGGTACGGGGTCAATTGACTATTGGGGGAAAAAAAGTATGAAATACAGATGATGGAAGATGAATACAGTGGTCCCTCAAGTTACAATATTAATTGGTTCCAGGACGGCCATTGTATGTTGAAACCATTGTATGATGAGACCAGAACTCTATGGAAACCTGGTAATTGGATCTAAAAGCACCAAAAATAGGAAAAAGTGAGAATTAAAGAAAAATAAGTAGATAACTAATATAGATATAGCAAGTCGTTACATATAAAAGTAAGAAAGATCTGCTGGGAGCTGTAAATGTCAGTGTTTCCCAAGCAGGGAGCCTCCAGCTGTTGCAAAACTACAATTCCCAGCATGCCCGGACAGCCAAAGGCTGTCCGGTCATGCTGGGAGTTGTAGTTTTGCAAAAGCTAGGGGTACCCTGCTTGGGAAGCACTGGTCTATGTAGAGGACAGGAGCTTCTTTGGGGTCCAGTACAGTACATGCAATGTCCTAAAAAAAATGCCCTCATCTGATGTCCAAAGGAGCAGCTAATCCTGGCCCAAAGAGTAGTACAGAACATGTAATACCTCCCTATACTGTAGGGGGCGCTACCAGACACCAGTCAGTGCATACGCTTCAGTAATACAGGGGTCTTACCAGTGAAATGTCCATTCTGATTGGTCAGTTCATTGACACATTTCACAGATCTGGACTGTCCGTAACATTGTATGTTGAGTTTGGCTACCAGAAAAGACCATTGTATGTTGAAACTATTGTATGTTGAGGCCATTGTAAATAGAGGGATTACTGTACACTTAAAGCAAAGTCAAAATGAACACCACCACGTAAAACATTAAAGCCCAGACAATTGTGATGTATCACAGTCCATAATGATTAGGCAATAGTGAAAAAATTTGAGTTTCAGGCTTTATATAGAATATATATCTACAGTATATCCATCCATCTCTATCTAGATCTATGTAACTATATTCATACAAAAAAGCTGTATATATGTTAAAGAAAAACGGTCACCCATTCACCCACACTAAGCCCAATACACCGGGTTATAGTGCGGGTGAACCGGAGACCAATCCTGGCTCTCTGACTAATATACATATACATACCTGCAGTCCGGCGCCCGATCCCTCTGAAGACCGGCTTCTTTCTGCACTGAATTGCGTGCTGGAGGCGGGCCCGTCTGCTTGATTTGAATATTCATGGTCGCTGGTCACACGAGTGCTTGTGCCTGCTGAGAGCTCACATGACCAGTGACCATGAATATTCAAATATCTGCAGCCCAGTGCCCGCCTTCAGCGCGCAATTCAGTGAAGATAGAGGATCTTCAGAGGGACCGGGTGCCGGACTTCAGGTATGTATATTAGTCAGAGACCCCGCAACCTTCTCCTGTTCACCTGCACTATAACACGGTGTATTGGGTTTAGTGTGGGTGAACAGGTGACTTTTTTTTTCCTTTAAAGGGGATCTGTAAGCTGCAGATAAAGGGGTTATCCAGGAAAAAACTTTTTTTTTATATATCAACTGGCTCCAGAAAGTTAAACAGATTTGTAAATTACTTCTATTAAAAAATATTAATCCTTTCAGTACTTATGAGCTTCTGAAGTTTAGGTTGTTCTTTTCTGTCTAAGTAATCTCTGATGACACGTGGCTCGGGAACCGCCCAGTTTAGAAGAGGTTTGCTATGGGAATTTGCTTCTAAACTGGGCATTTTCCGAGACACATGTCATCAGAGATTACTTAGACAGAAAACAACAACTTTAACTTCAGAATCTCATAAGTACTGAAAGGATTAAGATTTTTTAATAGAAGTAATTTACAAATCTGTTTAACTTTCTGGAACCAGTTGATATATAAAAAAAAGTTTTTTCCTGGATTACCCATTTAATGTTAGAAGCTTTAGAAAACATTGGGTGGCTGTCCGGGTATAAAAAGGGAACTTTACGTTTTCTGGAGCTGATAGTTGCTGTCAAACTTTTAAAACTGTCTTTTTATTTCTCAGCTAAGTATCAAGGAGGCGGAACCGAGTAGTTCAAGTGAAAGTCTGAGTCAGTCTTCTCACTAACCCTCACCTCTAAGCACTTTCTTGATTGATGTAAATAAGGAAGTTCAAGGAAGAACTGAATATAAAAGGCGAGCGAGGAGGTGTGTCAGGCTTTGGCATTTGAGCAGCTCAGACCCGCCCCTTTGACACTTGACTGTGAAGCTGCAGTTCTTAGCAGCAAACAGAGTTGAAAGATTCTCTTAAAAATAATAAATAATCAAGTAAATGGTCGCTAAGCTCCATGTTGCTGCTGCAGCAACTGATTGGCGTGAGATCATGACCAGGATATGATGTGCAATGGGACTGGACTCCGTCAGAGCAGCAGTGGCTGGTGATCAGGGCAGGCAAGTACTCATCTTATCTATTATACCAAACTGAGCACATTTCCCTGTAAATCATTCTCAGAAATACCCCATTTAAAGCTCATTTTCATTTTTTTGTGGTCAAGATCCACATTGGGACATTTATTGAGATTACCTTGTGGTGGTATGCATTACCTTTTCTCCACTTTAACAAAAGAATAGATTAGCTCTGCATAAATAAAATCCTGTTGTGAGGTCCGCACCTTCAGACATATGTAGCTTGCTGGTGGGAAAGCAATTACATACCGGGCGGGGCGGGGGGTGGTATGCCATTACACACTTATTAGACTTGAGTCCTTGGCCAACTTACCTGGCACACGTCTCAACAGAAAATAGCAATCAACTTCCTACTCACTAATTCAATCCATTTTTTCCCAGAACAATCTTTAACATTTTTTGTCGTCCCTTTTTTTTTCTTTACATCAAAAGATCAAAAAGAGAAGATTAGAGGTCGTTGGGTGCCCCTCCCATTATATCAGCAGGTAATGTCCATTTTTCATGAAGATTTCAAAGTCCAGGAAGAAAGTTTATAATCAGCGTAATTACAATGTTGGAAGAGCCCCAGCTACGAGAGAATGCGGATGGCGGAGCACACAACCTATGAACATCTCCAGAAAGAAATACGATAATGTTACTGAGACAAAGGGGGTCCGGCCTCTGCACACACGCACCGGCTCTGTGGCAGCTGTTTCTCACTTGTATAATGAGAACTGTAAATTCAGAATATTGCCCTAGGTATTGCTAAAAAGCCATAGAAAAGAGTGAGAAGCACTACAGGTCAAGGCTGGCAAGGCCACATTTACATGACATTTTCAAGGGTAGATCACCAGTATCTGATGGGACAACCGCTTAAAGTTGTTCTAATGTACATTGCTGCATACTCCTAGCATGCCAATTGATTTTAGACCAAATACAGTGCCTTTGTTTGGACCATTTCCTGAACAAATACTAAAACCGCAGCTGACTATGCTTTTAAGTCCTGCAAAACACATATGTAACAGTCCCTAGTAGACTACACTTGGCTATAAGAGTATGTTCACATGGGGGATTGTACGAACAAAGAATCTCCATGTGGACACTCCCCTGAATGTGGCGGAACGCTCGGGGATGCGCCATCTCACAGACGGCAATGCATTTTGGTGCGTTGTCCGTAGAAAGGATTGACATGTCTATTCTTTTTGCGGACACAGCATTAAAATTTCAGCGCCAGATGTGAACACTGCAGCAGAATTTTGATGAAATCAATAGGACTTTGCTGCTGCAATATCTCCATGCAGAAAACTGTACTGAAATTCCACTGTGTGAACATAGCCTTAAAGGGGTACTTCTCTGTTCATCGTTTGGAACAAACTGTTCCGACCGCTGGAGGCGGGAGCTCGTGAGGTCATAGCCCTGCCCCTCATGTCATTCCCCACCCCTCAATGCAAGTCTATGGGGGGGCGTGACAGCCGCCATGCCCCCTTGCCGTAGACTTGCATTGAGGGGGCGGGGTGTGATGTCATGAGGGGGTGGGGCTATGACGTCACAAGCTCCCGGCGCCAGCTTCTGAGTTCGGAACAGTTTGTTCCAAACACTGAGCAGCAGGGTACCCCTTTAAAGTTAATGCAAACACCACTTGTATGCCCCACTATAGTTCAGGATTCTTTTTTGCAGGTATTCCAAAAACATCATGTGTTTGTGAACAGGATGACCATTTTACTTTAAAGCTTCCTAAAACCTGCCATCCACATACAACAGGTACCACGGGGATATAAAGCAATCCCCTGTCTCACATGGGCTTCAATTGTGATATTGTGTAGAGATTTTTTGTCACCCTCAAGATGCTGTATAAATCTGGATATAAAGAAAAAAAATCATGACATGGTCCATTGAATGCAGTTATTATTGTGCTATATATTTATTGCTACAGTGTGCAAGAAAGAAGTCACTTATGAATTGTTTAACTATTCATCTGCTTAAACAAAGTAAAAAAAAGCAAAGAAACCCTGAACGTCACTATTATCGGTGACAGGAACCCAAATCTCTCATTAAAGAGTACGTGTCATGGTCTTTATAAATTTTATAATCCTCGCAGTTCACTGCCCCCTGCCTTTATTTTTATTATTTGTTAGTTTTCTACCTTGATATTGCTCTCTATTTTCTGCTCAGTCTCAGCCAGATTCACAGACTGGGA
Organism: Hyla sarda; assembly: GCF_029499605.1. Classification (NCBI taxonomy): domain Eukaryota; kingdom Metazoa; phylum Chordata; class Amphibia; order Anura; family Hylidae; genus Hyla; species Hyla sarda. The sequence continues at coordinate 48,339,319 of NC_079190.1, forward strand.
AGGGGCGTTCCCCAGCAGGCGTGACATCATCTGAAGCCATACAGGGGAGAACTTCCTCCCTCACTCACTCAGCTACACACAGCCCAGGGCAGTTCAGTGTGAGATGAGCTATGACTGGATAAGGCTGCACACACACCCCCTCTCAGCACTCCAGACCGCATTTCCTAAAAATAGAAAGCTTCATGTTTTTTTTTTTTTTTTTTTTTTAAACAAAGTCCATTAGAAAGATTTTTTATTTACACTAGCAAAAAATTGTTTTAAATTAGAGTGGCCATTTAAATAAATGCCTTTTAGCAAGTGCAAATAATCCGTTCCTTACATAAGGTCTGCCGTATTTATGCTAAGTGATGAATCAGGAGATCCAAGAACAGTGTTCTGTTTCTCATTAGATCCATGTTTCCCTATCAGGGTGCCTCCAGCTGTTGCAAAACTACAACTCATAGCATGCCCGGACAGCCTTTGGCTGTCCGGGCATGCTAGGAGTTGTAGTTTTGCAACAGCTGGAGGCACCCTGGTTGGGAAACACTGCATTAGATACAAAGGGTAACACAGACATGAGAATCATTCTGTGTTTTCTCCTTAGTCAGATATCTACATGTGCAAATAGTGAAGACCCGGAATCCTGACAGCTACACGTCAAGCCTCGTGACATTGCATCAATCACAGGTCTGCACATCAGCAGCCAATGTCAAAATACTTAGCATGTAATTGCTTTTTAATGGGGATGTCAGACACGTGTTCAATGCATCTCATGCAGGACAAACACATCGCTATTAGTAAGGAATCAATTAGATGTTTAATTAATAACAGTAAAAAATCCATTAAAACAAACAACATGTGTGGAAAGTATCTCAGAATATATTTAGTTACATCTGACATTATGTGAAGAAAAAAAACAAAACAAAAAAAAAAAAACACTGAATTCCTCTCTTGTTACATTACAGATGGAATCTGATGGTACGGCTGTGCTGTGCTCCGACATTTGCGCTAAAGAACAGTAGAGAAAATGCATTGGAAAAATACATGGTAAAGTCCACACAGACACTTTAGGCTTTAATCATATAAACAAAAACAAAAAAATACAGCAAAACGCTAGTGGTGGAATACATTCTAAGACACGCGGCAGAAAAAGTCCAGGCACATATTTAAAAAACCACAGCAAAGGCAAGAAGATCATCACTATCACAACAGCTATGATCAGAATCAGTAAAGGGGACCTCTAAGGTCAGTTTTGGACCTTTAAAAGGGCATTTAAGTAATGAGCACTTACTCCCTATCCGTAAAATAGGGAATAAAAAGTACGATTACAGAGGGTTTGACTGCTGGTACTCTGTTCCAATCTTGACAACAGGTTCCTAGGTAGTTTGTGTAAAACACTGATCCATTCATTGTCAATGGGAGCTGCCTGAGATAACCAAGCGCTACCTTAGACAACATAAAGCAGCCATGACTGCTACTCTGCACCTGGTTGTCGAAAACCGCCGGGGTTGCAGAAGTTGAAACTCCTGCATTCATGCAATTTATTTTCTTATGCTGCGGACAGAGGATGTGTGTACATGGCTGGAATCCTCACTTTAAACAGTACCTGTCTTTAAGAAAAACTTCTGATATAACGTTGAGAATACTATTATATGTATATTTGTAATATGCATTAATTAAAACATGTGTATATTTTTGGCTGTGCAGGCTCCTGGCTTGTCAATCATCCTGCTGTGTGAGCCAGGAGCATGTCCTCAGTGGTACAGAGCCCCGCTTGTCCTCAGTGGTACAGAGCCCCGCTTGTCCTCAGTGGTACAGAGCCCCGCTTGTCCTCAGTGGTACAGAGCCCCGCTTGTCCTCAGTGGTACAGAGCCCCGCTTGTCCTCAGTGGTACAGAGCCCCGCTTGTCCTCAGTGGTACAGAGCCCCGCTTGTCCTCAGTGGTACAGAGCCCCGCTTGTCCTCAGTGGTACAGAGCCCCGCTTGTCCTCAGTGGTACAGAGCCCCGCTTGTCCTCAGTGGTACAGAGCCCCGCTTGTCCTCAGTTGTACAGAGCCCCGCTTGTCCTCAGTTGTACAGAGCCCCGCTTGTCCTCAGTTGTACAGAGCCCCGCTTGTCTTCAGTTGTACAGAGCCCCGCTTGTCTTCAGTTGTACAGAGCCCCGCTTGTCTTCAGTTGTACAGAGCCCCGCTTGTCTTCAGTTGTACAGAGCCCCGCTTGTCTTCAGTTGTACAAAGCCTCGCTTGTCTTCAGTTGTACAGAGCCCCGCTTGTCTTCAGTTGTACAGAGCCCCGCTTGTCTTCAGTTGTACAAAGCCTCGCTTCTATTAAGATTTTTTAATATAAGTAATTTAAAAATCTGTTTAACTTTCTGGCACCAGATTAAAAAATATAAAATAAAAATAAAAAAAATAAAAAGGGTTTCCAGAGTACCCCTCGGTTAGGTTTACATGGAGAAAATTCAGCAAGGAATTTCCTCAGTGGATTTTTATAGTTTAAAATAATCTAAAATCGGTGCTTATGTCTGCAGCAAATTGCCATGGACAGAACTTCTTGGTGGATTACGCCTGAAGATTAAACATGGTCAATCTGTTGCCGGAATTCGTTCCTCCTCAGATTTTCTATTGCAAAACTTCTGACATGTTAACTGAGCAGTGGAATTTCCATTGATATCAATTGGATGCTGCTGCATCCAATGTGGAATCCGTGCGGAATATCCTTAAGGATATTCTGGTGGATTCTCTGTAGTGTGGACAGGGGTGTTCTGGTCTTGTGACCCCCAGTATCTGGAAGTATGTGTTCAGTTCCCAGCAGCGCCATCACTGGGGAAACTTAGCATTGCACAGTGCTTATGAAATCAAAATGTAATGCACAGACATGCTGGATCCCTCAGAGAGAGAATGATTCTTTGCATTTGCTCCCTCCTCTATTAACTCAAACTTCTAATAGGGTCTTCTGAAGCAGAGAACCCCTTTAATGTAGTTAATTTAGAGTACATCTTTTCTTAAGCCACCAGCAATTACAGACATATCTTTTATCATATACAACGGACCGTTTTGGAAACATAAAAAAAAAAAAGAAAGTCAAGAGAACTTATCTTTGGAGGGAAATGGGATGTTATCTTTGGTTGTCAGTGAAGAACTACCACTTATTGTCTTAAGAATGGTAATATGTTCGGCAGCCCACGCTCTGGCACTTCTCTACCACTCAGATTTGTTGATTTCATAGCCAATTGCACATGGGCTGTATCGATGTGTTGACTCCTAGATTGGCCTGATCAAACAATCCCCATGTGGTGGCGCCCGGTATGACTAGTCATATTTCACACTCTCAGACCCCCTCAAATTAATATCCTCCCCAATGAGCTTTTGGCGCTGTCTAGATAGTTGTTCTCCAAGAAAGCCACCTACAGACAGAACTATTTTGTTTTCAGAAACGTGTCACTTCTATGCCACAGGAGATCAGTTTCTAATTTTCGGATCATAATGTATTTTACGCCTTAGTAGCAATACAAAGGACGCTCTCAGGATAAGGGAGTAAACAATGAGTAATTGTTTATAGCATTAATATCATAAACTGAAACAGACTGGACTTGTTAGAAGTTTCTGCTCTGTTGGCTGCATTCATATCTTCATGGCTGAGGAAGCTAAAATTTGTGGCAATACACATGGGGTCTCAGACAGTACGTGGCCTACCTACACTTTCCAACAATTTCTTACTTTAAAGGGGTACTCCGGTGGAAAACTTTTTTTTTTTTTTTTAAACAAACTGGTGCCAGAAAGTTAAACAGTTTTGTAAATTACTTCTATTAAAAAATATGAATCCTTCGAGAACTTATCTGCTGAATAGTACTGAGGAAATTCTTTTCTTTTTGGAACACAGAGTTCTCTGCTGACATCATGACCACAGTGCTCTCTGCTGACAAACATATGCTGCTCTGGACAGTTCCTAAAATGGACAGAGGTGTCAGCAGAGAGCACTGTGTTCTAAAAAGAAAATAATTTCCTCTGTAGTTTTCAGCAGCTAATAAGTACTGGAAGGATTAAGATTTTTTAAAAGAAGTAATTTATAAATCTGTTTAACTTTCTGGCACCAGTTGATATAAAAAAAAATATAAAAAAAAGTTTTCCACCGGAGTTCCCCTTTAATCTAATGTTCATATCCTATACTACATGAACGTAGCATGTTGCACTTTGTGGGGATTTACAGCTAATTAAATTTGTCATTTTATTGCACTGTTATACGAAATCTTTTTGTTTGTTTCTGCTATTGGTGGCTGCTGATGTGCAGGAGTCATCCGAGTGTTCCTGGTGGCTTCTCCCAACCACACAAGCTTTGATACATCTCTCACAATACTCAAACAGGGAGAAATCTATCAATTCAGGCCAGAGAGGTGGGAAGAAGCAACTGGTTAGCACCCCATTGACCCCAGCATAGAAGTGATGACATGTTCCCATTAACCCCTTAAGGAGACTGTAAGACCTTAAGGAGCCATGAATGTACGACACTGCTCAGTGATACTTAGCGCACAGCACCGTACATGTACGTCGTGGCTGTGACGCGAGCGCAGGAGCTGCGCACGTTTAATTCACGGCGGGTCACAGCAGCTTTCAGCAGCCACAGACCTGCTAGTAATGGCGGACATCAGTGATGGCGCTGATGTCTGCCATTAACCCCTCAGATGCCGGAATCAATACAGATCACGGCATCTGCGGCATTTAAAATGGCTGATCTGATCACCCGCGGAACTGCCGCGTGGATCAGATCAGCCAAGATGGTGGACAGAGGTCCCCTCACCTGCCTCCGTCCTTCTCCCGGGGTCTTCTGCACTGATCTGCCTTCCAGCAGACCAGAGCAGAAGTACGCCAATAATACTGATCAGTGCCCTATGCATAGCACTGAACAGTATTAGCAATCTAATGACTGCTATAAATAGTCCCCTATGAGGACATAAAAAGTGTAAAATAAATGTAAAAAAAGTTTTATAAAAAGTAAAAATGTGAAAAAGCCCCTCCCCCAATAAAGTTTTAAATTCCCCTTTTACCCATAATACAAAAAAAGTGTAAAAAAAAAAGAAACTAAAACATATTTGGTATTGTTGCGTGCATAAAAATGTCCAAACTAAAAAAATATAATGATCCCCTACGGCGAACGTCGTAAAAAGGAAAAAAAAAAGTTTTTAATTTCTGCTTTTTTTGTCACATCAAACTGCAAAAAAAATTACTAAAAAGCAAATCAAAAAGTCACATATACGCAAAAGTGGTAAAACAAAAACTACAGATCATGGTGCAAAAAATAGGGACAACTGTTTTTGTAAAAAATAAAGTTTGAGATTTCTTAAAAGCGGTACAATAATAGAAATGTATGTAACCATTTTAATCATTGACCCAGCAAATAAAGAAAACATGTAATTTTCACCATAAAATGTACAGCGTGAAATACGAACCCCCCCCCAAGTTTGCAAAAATATGATTTCCATTTAAATTTCCTTACACCAAATTTTTTTTTAGGGTCTACCATACATTTTAGGGTAAAGGTACTACTGGTTACGCAAAAAACAAGCCCTGGTATGGGTCTGTGAATGGAAATATAAAAAAAAAAAAAAGAAACGCAAAAATAAAATCGTCTGTGTCCTTAAGGGGTTAAATGTGATATCCTTTCTAACATGCTACGCTTTACATTGCTACCTGCTGCCGGGGCCAAAAATGTCACACTGGCGCTCAGCCTAAAGCTGCGCGATTTGGAACTTCGCTGCGGCTGGTGATTGGCTGAGTGCAGTATGACACGCCGACCACCGGCAACCAGGAAGAGGATCGCGGCGGAGAGTGGGTTACCGGAGGTACCAGAGGAGCGAAGGAAGGTATCTATCTATTTATTCTTTTGCTGCCGGCAGTATGGATGAACATTTTTCTATTCTCGAGTTCTCCTTTAATAAAAATCCAGTGAAAAAAAAAATATATATGATATCTTAATACAGAATTTTTTTTTTTTTTTACAAATTTTACAAATTACTTCCTTGCCTCCCTCCCACAAACAACGTTCATTCACTCTAAATAAGTGATTGTGTTTTGTATTTACAAGACAGACTAGCGGTTCACTTAAGGATCAGGTTACATGCTGCTATATATGTCTATGCAGAGGGAAGGGGGCAATGAGGGGGAGTGACTGGAGAGAGTCAAACGCAAACAGAGGCTGCAACGAGTGTTCATTAAGTGATCTCACTCCAAGGCTTGACTCACAGCTTGGACTGTTCATTATTGCTCCCCAACATTCTTAAAAGGGATACTCCAGTGGAAAACTTTTTTATTTTATTTTTTTATTTAACTGGTGCCAGAAAGTTAAACAGATTTCTATTTAATAATGTTCAATTCGCTTTTTTCCCTCTTTTTTGGTTTAGTTCCAATACACCAGGGATCGACCGATTATCGTTTTGGCCGATATTCACGATTTTGGACGTTACCGGCAATTACCTTGACGATAATCCGATAATGCCCCGCGCCCGCACCCCCCCCCCCCCCCCCCCGGCCAGAGACCGCCGCTGCCCCATTGCCTCCCCCATCATCGGTTTTATAATTACCTGTTCCCGGGGCCCGTGCTACTTCTGGCTACTGCGGCATCCTGTGTTACGCTGTGCGTTGCACAATGACGAGTGACGTCCTCAACGTGACGTCACCGTCAGTGCGCACAGTGACAGCTCAGAAGGACGCCACCGGAGCCAGAAGTAGCGAGGACCCCAGGAACAGGTCATTATAAAACCGGCGGCGGCGGCCTCTGGCCGGGGCGTGCGGTGGTGGAGATGGGACTCAGGAGTACCCCAGGATAGGAAGGGGGAGAGAAGCGGGTGGCGGCGGTCTCTGGCACCGCAAAAGCCCCTGGAGTTTATTGATTTAAAGCTCCCGCTTTAAATCAATGATCTGCAGCAGTGTCGCTGGGGGGATAAATAGCCGATAACTTATACCGATATTCTGGTATAAGTTATCGGCCCTAAAAAGGGAATAAAACAAGTGTATAGCAAAACGTGTGTTAATGCAAACCATGTATTACTGCAATCCTTTTCTGTGAGAAATACTTCATTTTCTTGAAAAACATTTACGGCCATGACTGTATTTTTAATAGTAATCCATATAAAATATCACAGCCTCATAAAATTCTGAAATGTGTATCATGTCTCTAATATTATGAAACAAATGCATGCCCCCTCCCCCCAGTCCTATCAAGGGCTACACTACCTCCATCGTCACTTGAAGGATTCCAGGCTAACTATACCATAATCTATTATAAGCGCTGACATGGTGATGTCCATATGTCAGCGATGCTGGATATGGACTTGTGATCTTTTTAATGACTGTTATTGGTAAAGACTTGAGAGATGACACTGGAGACATAAAATACATACATCTTCAAACCACAAATTCCTGGTTGCAGCGTCCCTGGTAAGCACAGTGGAGGCAGTCACAGAAATCCTCATGAGTCTGCAGTCTAGCGGGGCAAAAGGAATTTCCAGCACAGAATACAATTCTAATTCCAACCTGTTAGAGAGACGCGGCAGCTCTTGAAGGGGACAGACCAATTAATCCTGGAGCTTTTATGCTAAATAGGAATGTTCCAAATATGCTGCAGTTTTGTGCAAGAAAAATCCAAAGTGGGATCGAGGTTATGTTACGGAATTGTAGCAGATTTAACAGTTAATTTTATCTCAGTCCGTGTAAGAAGTGTAAAATCTGAGGCCAATCCACAGCACATTTTTGTGTTAAAGGGGTATTCCAGGATTTTTTTTTTTATTTGACTATGCTACAGGGACTGTAAATTTAGTGTAATTCATAATATAGTGTCTGTACCTGTGTGTGACGGTTTTCTCACAATTCTTCTGTGATTTTCACCCCACTATTTATTTTTAACAGCATACAAAATGACTGTTGTCTCGGATTTTTCCCAGCTTGCAATGCGGCCGAGACCTGACTCACTAGTCAGCTGATGACAGGGAGCCTGTCTGCTTAAATGGGTGGAGGGATGAATCTGCAACTAATGCAACAGCTGTGGGCACCCTGATTGAAAATCACAGGTCTTTTGTTTCAATGGGTGGGGTGGCTGATGTTTGGGAGGGAGGAAAATGGAATTGTGGGATTTGTAGTCAAAAAAACATAAGTCAAACAGGAAATACAAGTTCACAAAAAGCTAGTCACAGTGTTATGGTAATCTCATGACATAACCATTTAGCCCCAAGACAAGAGCAGATCCTTCCTAAGCATGTCCATTACTGTCTGCCAGGTAGGTACTAAAATCACCTTATGGCGGAGAACCCCTTTAAAGGTTTTGCAGTAAAATCCACAACAGACGTAGGAAAGGGGTACTCAAGTGGAAAACAGTTTTTTTTTTTCATATCAACTGGCTCCAGGAAGGTAAACAGATTTGTAAATGACTTCTATTTAAGAATCTTAATCCTTCCAGTACTTATCAGCTGCTTTATACTACAGTTGTAAAGAGCTTTTTTGTATGACCCCAGTGCTCTCTGCTGACACCTTTGTCCATGTCAGGAATTGTCCAGTGCAGGATAGGTTTGCCATGGGGATTTGCTCCTGCTCTGGACAGTGCCTGATATGGACAGAGGTGGCAGCAGAGAGCAGTGTGGTAAAAAAACAACAACTCAACTTACTCTGTAGTACACAGCAACTGATAAGTACTGGAAGGGTTAAGATTTGTTAATAGAAGTAAATTACAAAACTGTTTAACTTTCTGGCACCAGTTAATTTGAAAATAAATAAATAAAATGATTTCCACCGGAATACCCCTTTAAAGGGGTTATCCCAAGTTTTAAAGTTATAACTAGCTGATCAATGGGGTCTTACTACTCGGACCTCTACGTACCTCGAGAGCAAAAGCCAACGGAATGGAACGCACATGTTTAGTCAGCATTGCATTCTATTTACTCTTCATTCTGAGCATAGTCAAGTTTGGCAACTGACAATCTTCAGATGCCTAATAGAGAATGAAGGGCGATGAAGTTGAGCATGTGCGGATGTCTCTTTATTCATTAAAAAAAATAATGGACCTTAAGTTCATGATTAGTGGGGGTCCCAGCAGTCACATCCTAACTGCAGGGGTGTGGAAATTTTATAAAAAACTACTTGTCCACGGGACTAAAATGGAGCAAAATCTACTTGTCCCTCATGACGATCCACTTGTCCGGGCCAATTTTCGCTTTTACACTCTCGTTTTTTTCCTATAATAGCCATAACTACCTACTATAATGATACCTTTTAATTTTTCAATAACATATTCTCCGAACCAAAAAATAAATATATATATATATATATATATATATATATATATATATATATATTTATTAAGGGAAGTGAAATTGAAATAGTAAAAGATAATTTTGCAGATTTGGTGGTTTTCTTTTCTACCCCATTTACCTTGTGGTTGAGATAACATGTTAGTTTTATACTTTAGGCGCCTGATTACAGCGATACCAGTCCTCATTTGTATCATTTACATCATGTTTTACTAATTCTGGATTTTTTCAAATTTTTTTAATTGCCATTTTTTAACTCCTGTAGATTTTTTTTCCGCATACCAGGCTGTATGAGGACTCATTTTTTGCGCCATAATCAGTTTTTTGATTCGGTACCATCTTGGTATTGATCTGACTTTTTAATCGCTTTTTAACTTTTTTTTCTGGGATATTATAAAAATTGCAAATCTGTGGTTTGGTATTTTTTATTACATTTACCGTACGGGATACATAATGTTTTATTTTAATAGGTTGTACAATTACGCACGAAGCAATACCAAATATGTTTATTTTTATTATGTTTACGTGTTTTTATATAGGGAAAGGGGGCGATTTGAACTTTTAACATGGAAGGGGTTAATGCAGCGGTCTTCAAACTGTGGCCCTCCAGATGTTGCAAAACTACAACTCCCAGCATACCCGGACAGCCAACGGCTGTCCTGGCATGCTGAGAATTGTAGTTTTGTAACATCTGGAGGGGCACAGTTTGAAGACCACTAGGTTAATGTGTCTTTCAAACTTTTATTAAAACTTTTTTATTTTATTTTATTTATTTATTTTTTTACACTTTATTACACTTATAGGAGGAATCATTAGATTCCTCAGACAGATGAATAGAGTTCTACTGAACTCTATTAATCTGTGTGCTCTGTGATCCATTGATAGAGCCTGGTCCAGCCAGGATCTATCAATGACAGAGCGGGACAGCAGGGAACAGAGGTAAGTTCTCCGGCTACCTCCATAGTGGATCGCCCCCCTGCGATCGCGATGCCTTATCCGGTGATAGATTTTATTATTGAGATAACCCCTTTCATTGTTAGCCATTTTATTTCCCATACACACTGTAAGACAGTGAAAGAAATAGTGGTCCGGGATCGTTCCCCAAAGTTCCTGTCATATGTATCTACCAGGGTTCAGGAAGTTCACATCATATCCAGGGAAAGTTTGATGAAATACAGAATATTCATGAGTTGAATCCATAGCAGCCCATAGTTTGTCAAGTCTTTTTTGGACCTGAATTTTTAGACCTTAAAGGGGTACTCCGGTGGAAATTTTTATTTTTATTTTAATCAACTGGTGCCAGAAAGTTAAACAGATTTGTAAATTACTTCTATTAAAGCATATTAATCCTTCCAGAACTTATTAGTGTCTGTAAACTACAGAGGAAATTATTTTCTTTTTGGATTTCTTTTCTGTCACAAACACAGTGCTCTCTGCTGACGCCTCTGTCCATGTCAGGAACTGTCCAGAGCAGGAGAAAATCCCCAAGTTACAAAACGGCGGGTTTTTGTCGCACAATGATTTTTTTTCCGTTTCACCGTAGATTTTTAGGCAAAATTACTGACGTCATTACAAAGTAGAATTGGTGGCACAAAAAATAAGCCATCATATGGATTTTTAGGTGCAAAATTGAAAGAGTTATGATTTTTTTAAAGGCAAGGAGCAAAAAACGAAAATGCAAAAACGGAAAAAACCCCGGTCCTTAAGGGATTAAGGATGCAGGGTTTTTCCATTTTTGCATTTTAATTTTTCTAAAAATCATAACGCTTTAAATTTTGCATATAAAATTTCATATGATGGCTTACTTTTTGCGCCACCAATTCTACTTTGCAGTGACAGTCATTTACCCAAAAATCCATGGCGAAACGGAAAAAACATTAATTGTGTCACAAAATTGAAGAAAAAAAATTTTATTTTGTAACTTTTGGGGGCTTCCGTTTCTATGCAGTGCATTTTTCAGTAAAAATGACACCTTATCTTTATTCTGCAGGTCCATACGGTTAAAATAATACCCTACTTATATAGGTTTGATTTTGTCGTACTTCAGAAAAAAAATCATAACTACATGCAGGAAAATGTATACGTTAAAAATTCTCATCTTTTAACCCCTATAACTTTTTTTTTTTTCCACGTACGGGCTGGTATGAGGACTAATTTTTTGCACCGTGTTCTGAAGTTTTTATCGGTGCCATTTGTATTGATCAGACTTTTTGATCGCTTTTTATTCATTAAATAAAGAGTGACCAAAAATACGCTATTTTGGAATTTGGAATTTTTTTGCGCGTACGCCATTGACCGTGCGGTTTCATTAACGATATATTTTTATAGTTCAGACATTTCCGCACGCGGCGATACCACGTGTGTTTATTTTTATTTACACAGTTTTTATGGGAAAAGGGGGGTGATTCAAACTTTTATTAGGGAAGGGGTTAAATGACCTTTGTTAACTTTTTTTTTCACTTTTTTTTTTTTTTTTTTTGCAGTGTTATAGCTCCCATAGGGACCTATAACACTGCACACACTGATCTTTTACCCTGATCCCTGCAAAGCCATAGCTTTGCAGGGATCAGCGCGATTTTATCGCGATGTCTGGATAAGCCTGACTGAGCTGCCGGGAGGCGTTTACTATCATTTTTAGACGTGGCGGTCAACTTTGATCGCCATGTCTAAAAGGTTAATAGCGCGCGGCACAATGATCGGTGCCGCGCGCTATTAGCCCAGGATCCCGGCTATCGTTAGCAGCCGGGACCAACACTGTGTGATGCGGGGTCCGGTGTGACCCTGTTTTAAACACCGGGACCGGGCGAGGGGCATACAGGTAGGCCCTTCGCCCTGAAGGAGTTAAACCAGCATAGGTGCTGAAGACAGATTGTTAATATGCTTTAAGAAAAGGTCTAGCCCAACCTTCAGATTGAGCCTGTGAAAGGTAGATAACCATAGGTAAGACCTATTTCCCAGCACTTCATTTTCAGGGAAACTTAGGACTGTTGAAAGCAAACAGGACTAAAGCTTCTTCTTTCATAACAGCAGAGACTGTGTCGGTCAGCCTGACTGTCCCCCATTAGACTGTTAGCTGATCTTGCTGGTTCCTTCAATTTTTATTTTATATTTATGGCCAGCTTAAAGGGGTATCCCAGCCAACTCTGTTTCATTCAGAGCCATAAACTTAGAATGGAGCAGAAGGACACATGCTTAACCGGTGTGGCGCCCAACCAATCTATCATTTATCACCTATCCTATGGATGGGCGGTAACTACAGGTGCCCAAAAATATCACTTCAACAGCTAGGAAGAGTACCATAGAAGGTTTTAGCCTTTTCAGTAATTTTTGCTTCTGTGTGCCACCATTCGTGGAAGGCTCATTGGTGAACCGTATAGGGCAGATAAGCCTTTGGTTAGTAGGGTTGCGCTCTGGCTCGTATTACTTACAAGCACCTGAAATAGACAGTAAATTGCCAGGAAATTTGATGGGTGATGAACTGGCAACAGAAAGGGCAGCAGTCTCTTTATTTTAGATATTAGCGGCGGTGTCCGCTCCTGACCCCTACTGCAAAAGGATAGTGAACCCTTCAACGTGGCTCAATATTACCCAGCATATGGCTTTAGGCCCAGTTAATTCGTCTTCCTATAGCTTGTGTTTGGAGAAAAGCCGGCACTGGCCATCAGAAAACAGATGTTTGTAATGTAAAGGTGTTTTGGTTTTAATATCGCCATTACATTTTTTCGATTAATGTAACATATTATTTGCGAGCGGCCTGCTTTGAATCAATTGACATAACCTTACAGATCACAACAGTGGCGTGGTAGATGACATGCTTAGTCTAAAATCTCGGATACCTTCCCGTTGATCCTCGGACAGATGGGAAACATTAGAGGATTGCCATTAGAAACACTCGGCGCTCAAATGTATCGAGTTGCAGAAAACATGTGTTTTTATTAAGAGAGTTAAAATCGGAGTATGTGGGCACAAATTAAGCATATTTGACAAATGTGGATATTAAATATGTGAGCTCATACAAACTAATAGATCATTTGCCTTCAAAATTTGGAAAAATGCAATTAGATTCTATTGCAAAGCTAAATTATGTGATACTTGAAATTTACCAGGGAAACGGAGGGGGTCACATATAACAGACACACACAGACATACGGAGTGCGGTGTCATATGGTTTCATTCGTAGCCTACAGCAAGTGTTCCTCGTACTCCAATAAGCTGTGGATAAAAGAGTGACAGGCGCTTACACAGGAGAGGTTGGTAAGTAATATACTAGACATGCAAGGAGGATTCGGATATGGTGGTCTAAAGCATGAATGCCTGCCTGTCCTGGATGTCATGAAGCATGATACCTTTGGAACCCAGACACTATTTGTTTTGTTCACTGTTATAGACATTATGGAAGCTGTCTTATGTAGTCAAACCTTGTCAATATGCCCTATTTCAAGGGGTACTCCATTGGCCAGCATTCGGAAGTAAATGTTCTGAACGCTGTTTTCACGATGTGGGGGTCGGCCATGCCCCTCGTGACATCACGGTCATGCCCCCTCAATGCAAGTCTATGGGAGGGGACGTGACGGTAGTCACGTCCCCTCCCATAGACTTGCATTGAGGGGGCGTGACCGTGATGTCACGAGGGGCATGGCCGACCCCCACAGCGTTTGGACATTTACTTCCGAACGCTGGCCAATGGAGTACCCCTTTAAAAAGGGGTATTCCCATCCCCACAGGATATTCTATAAATGTCTGAGAGGTGCAGGTCCTATTCTGGGGCCCTCACCTATCTGGCCAGGTTATAGTAGTTGTAGGTGGCTGGGGATTAGAAATAGCTGGGCAGTCCATTTCTTGCTGGTTTTAAAGACAGTAAAGGAAGTTGCAATAACAGTGAAGCACTGCAAGCTCTCGTATAATGTGGATATGCTATAAATGTCAGACTGCAATCTCCCTACAGGTCCTCACTTTGGAGAACCCTGTGTAACCAAGAACAGACAGTTATTCAGGAAGACTGGTTCCCACCAATGCATTGGGAGAGAAGCATTAAAAGGAGTACTCCAGTGCAGTAAAATTTATCCCCTATCCGAAGGATAGGGGATACGTTTTAGATTGCAGGGGTCCGACCGCTGGGACACCCTCTGATCTCCAGCATGGCAGCCCAGCAGTCCCCAGTAGGGGGCGTGTCGACCCCCATACAAAGCAGTAGCCGACACGCTTTGAAAAGAGGATAATTTTTACTGTACTGGAGTACTCCTTTAAGCAGGTGCATATATATTTATATAGTAAGTGTGTGACAGGAATGGTGGTTGGAGATCGCTTTATTTCCCCAAGGTACCTGTCATATGTAGACACTAGTTATGGGGAAGTACATATCCCATCCAGACAAAGCTGGGTGAGATATGGGAAGTCCAGAAAGGGATTTTTATGGATTGAAAGGCAGGATTGGCAGTAGGGACTTTCATTACACCTCCAGGGCCACTCCAGGTTTTTAGACGAGCCCAGAGATACACAGGTTCTGAGACAACTCATCATTGGGCAATAAGAATTGCTAAGGGTCAGTCTGTTTAGAGCAGTGTTTCCCAGCTAGGGTGCCTCCAGCTGTTGCAAAACTACAAATCCCAGCATGCCTGGATAGCCTTTGGCTGTCCGGGCAAGCTGGGAGTTATAGTTTTGCAACAGCTGGAGGCACCCTGATTGGGAAACACTGCTCTAGAGAGACTGTGTGGGGAACTTGACCATAAGTTCTGATGTCTGAGTAGCCACTCCTGGGACAATTTGCCATTTGTGTAAGGTCACACATTTAAAGATTATTTTGTTGGGTGATGGGTAGGGAGCCAGCTGTATAGTGAGAGCAAGTTAAAGTGTTTAGTTTCTAATCGAAAATAAAACAACAGGAGAAGCCCTGTATTTGAACTGTGTCACTGTCTCTAACTGCTGTTTACTGCCGTTTGCCCATCTTTATCGAGCTAAACACCCACAATAGCCCGAAACAGGTTTCCCGATGTTAACTGCTGATTTTCAGGGTTAGAGACGCCGAATCTACAGTAATCAGCTTATGTGGATTTTCTCTATGGGACACATACATATATATTATTGTGAAGCCATAAATGTCTGGCTGGTGGGGGTTCTGACTCGCAGAGGTGTTCCAGAGCAGAGGGGAATACCCACTTCGATGTTCATATGCTCTACTGATCAGTTAAAGGGGTACTCCGGTGAAAAACTTTTTTTTATTTTTTTTTATATATATTTTTTTAAATCAACTGGTGCCGGAAAGTTAAACAGATTTGTAAATTACTTCTATTAAAAAATCTTAATCCTTCCTGTACTTATTAGCTGCTGAATACTACAGCAGAAATTATTTGTTTTTGAAACACAGAGCTCTCTGCTGACATCATGAGCACAGTGCTCTCTGCTGACATCTCTGTTCATTTTAGGAACTGTCCAGAACATCATATGTTTGCTATGGGGATTTCCTTTTACTCTGGACAGTTCCTAAAATGGACAGAGATGTCAGCAGAGAGCACTGTGCTCGTGATGTCAGCAGACAGCTCTGTGTTTCAAACGGAAAAAAATTTCCACTGTAGTATTGAGCAGCTAATAAGTACAGGAAGGATTAAGATTTTTTAATATAAGGAATTTACAAATCTGTTTATCTTTCTGGCACCAGTTGATTAAAAAAATAAACATTTTTTAACCGGAGTACCCCTTTAAGTGTACCTGTCGTCAACAAAAAAACTTTTGATATAATGTAGATAATACCATTATATGTATATTTGTAATATACATTGGTTAAAAATTGTGTATATTTTTGGGTGAAGCTATTGTCTGTGTGTCTCTATGATGAGTCCAAAACAGGAAGTGAGGGTGGGACAAGCAGGGATCTGTGCAGACTCCTAGCTTGTCAATCATCCTGATGTATGAGCCAGGAGCATGTTATAGAGCTGTGGTCTCCAACCTGTGGACCTCCAGATGTTGCAAAACTACAACTCCCAGCATGCACGGACAGCCAACGGCTGTCCGGGCATGCTGGGAGTTGTAGTTTTGCAACATCTGGAGGTCCGGGAGTTGTAGTTTTGCAACATCTGGAGGTCCGGGAGTTGTAGTTTTGCAACATCTGGAGGTCCGCAGGTTGAAGACCACTGTTATAGAGCATCAGTGCACGCTGTCATGCTTTTTCTTACTGCACAGAACCCTGCTTGTCCTGCCCTCACTTCCTGTATTTGGACTCCTCATAGAGACACACAGGCAATAGCTGCAGGGACAAAAATATACACAATTTTTAACCAATATATATTACAAATATACATGTAATGGTATTATCTACAGTATATAAAAAGTTTTTGTTGACGACAGGTACACTGTAAGGTTACTAACAAACTTTTTGTTTTTAGCCTGAAAATTAATAAATAAATAAAATGCCCCAAAAAACTGCCCGTAATTTTTCTCCTTCGTGATGCAGGTTTTGTAGCATTTGACAGAGATCACTGTGAGCCAAGTGCACTTCTCCCTGCTCGTTCTCATAATCGAGAGGGGTCTCATCACTGAGACCCCAACTGATCAAAACTTTACAGATTCAAACTTTAATCTGACTTGGATCCAGAGATAGGCTTGGTCAAAATCCACAACAAAATTTGAACTGTGCGATACATAAATCATAATAAAAGAATGAATATAGGTGAAGCACTCACCAGTTCAGATTGTACCATACAAAACTTCTTTATTGCATGTCAAAGTCCAGACATAAACAACGATACAGCGGGGAGACACAAGACAAACAGGGAGCGTGGACTGGCAACAACTGTTTTTTACCAAACAGGTGCCTCTTCAGGCCTCCATGGAGGTCGGAAGAAGCACCTGTTTGGTGAGAAACGGTCATTACCAATCCGCACTCCCTGTCTGTCTCGTATCTTCCTGCTGTGTATCTATGTCTGGACTTTGACAAGCAATAAAGAAGCTTTTTAAGGTACAATCTGAACTGGTGAGTGCTTCACCTATATTCATTCTTCTACTATGTATGCTTGCACTGCTTGCTATCAGATGTTTTGAACACCCCAGCCCGTGCCACACCAGTGGTCCTACCCCGCAGTCCGCACTTCTCAATGTTGGATTTTATTGGTGCTGTGCCTGGTCTTACTTCCACATAACATTGCAAAATTTAAACTGTCTCTTTCTTCCCCAACAAATTAAGAAATTGCAAAGTCTATGCAATTTTAAAATCTCATGGAAAATTCCTCCAGTGTTTGCACGAGTGCACTTTAAAGTTTGTTCACATGGCGGAATGTCGGCATGGAAAATTTCTGTGCGGAAAGTCCACTTTAAAGGGTACCTCATCAAAAAAACCTTTGATATATTATAGATTAATGTATGCAGAATAACTTTACAATTGCATGTTATTAAAAAATATGCTTCTTTATATTTAATTTTCCACTTTGAAGAAATGACCACTAGGGGTCTCCCTACCAGTCCTGGCAGCAAGCATTTCAGACTCATGCTGGAGTCCTAAACACTACGAGCTGCCAGTCTGCTTTGTTCACAAAGGAGAACACTCAGAGCTGCCAGCCTGCTTTGTTCACAGCCTGTTTGGCTGTGAACAAAGCAGGCTGGCAGCTCTGAGTGTTTAGGACTCCAGCATGAGTCAGAAATGCTTGCTGACAGGACTGATCGGGAAAAATACAATAGAAAGAAGCATATTTTTCATTAACATGCTATTGGAAAGTTATTCAACATTCATTAATCTAAAATATATCAAACGTTTATTTGATGAGAGGTACCCTTTAAGCTGAGAACCGGCAGAGCATGACAGAGCATGACAAATGCATAGTCTCATAGATGGCAATACATTTCCGAGTGGAATCTGCAAAAACATTGAACAGGTTGAATGTTTTTGCTGCCCCGGAAATTCTGCCATGAGAACAGAGCAGCAGAATCGCATTAAAATCAATTGGACCCTGCTGGTGTGGAATGTCCATGCAAAATATTTATGCAGAATTCCGCACAGACATTCTGCCGTGTGAACATACCCTAATAGGCTGCGGAAACCTGGAGAAAATCTGCAGCAAATCTGTTACGAGTGTGATTATATGGCTGCCATGCCTTAAAGGGGTACTCCGCCCCTAGACATCTTCTCCCCTATCCAAAAGTATAGGGGATAAGATGTTTGATCGCGGGGTCCCAACGCTCTCCTGCAGCACCTCCCGTCATCAGTGCACGGAACGAGCTTCGCTCGTGCATGATGACTGGCGATGCAGGGACTGGAGGATCGTTACATCGTGGCTCCGCCCCATCATGACGTCACGACTCCCCTCAATACAAGTCTATGGGAGAAGGGCATGACGTCCACCACCCCCCCCTCCCATTGACTTGCATTAAGGGGGTGGAGTGTGTTGTAACTTGGGGTGGGGCTGTGACGTCACGATCCTCCAGCCCCTGCCTCGCCAGTCATCATGCACGGAGCAAAGCTCGCTCCATACACTAATGACAGGGGGTGCTGCAGGTGAGATCGCGGATAGGGGTTTAAGAGGTCTAGGGTCGGAGTACCCCTTTAAACAATTATTGTAAAGTATAAAGCAGACTAGTCAAAAGAAACCACTGTAAATTGAAAGTGATGCTGTGCAGAAAGAGTCATCCATCTGTAGTAGAAATCGGTATAAAGTGCTCGGAACCCTGCTCCTTACCCCTCTTCTCTTAATACGCTCACTGATGACTTGGCACTGGCAGCTTAATACAGATCCTTTTCATTTCACGCTCCAGTCCAACACATGCAAAACCCCAAAAGCTACAATTAATTTGCATTGCTCCATAAAAGCTTTAATCACTGAGTTTTAGGATTCATATATGCGCTCTGTTCCCAGATTGACTATTTTATTGTTTACAGTTCGGCAGGGCTGGTAAGATTTCTGCCACACTTAAAATCAAAGATTGGAAGGTTTTGGCCGGTCCAACATGACTACAGCGGTATCACAGACACAATCAGAGCGGGGAGGAGCGCCGCTGATTACTGCCTGCGAGGCCTTTATTATCAGCCTCACATCTGAGGGAACGCTACAGAATTTACCTCAGTCCAAAAACCTTCTTAGTCACTGAGGCGGGGGGGGTTCTAGCTTAATGAAAGCCAGGGCATCGCTATGTAAATGTGTCTGACGTCTGCGCCTAACACAACCCTAGTGACCTTTCTAAAGCTGTGCAAGTGTTGCTTGGCGAGACATGATTCTATATATCAGTATACAGGTGACCTTACTCAATTATGGAAAAAACCTTTACTAATACTTCTAGAAATTCAGAGCATTACTTATGTTGTTTGGATCCTTCTCCAATGGGACAAGTTGACATGTATACAGGCTCACCCCAAACAGCTTAGGCTGGGTTCACACCACGTTTTGTTAAATACGGTTCCCGTATACGGCTGGGAGGAGGGGGGTGGGGCTTAATTGCGGCGCCCGCACTCAGCCGTATTCGGGGACCGTATTTAATGCATGTCTATGAGCCGACTGGAGTGAACCGCAGGCTCTGGTCGGCTTCGTTTTCAGCCGTATGCGGTTTCCCGACCGCAGGCAAAAACGTGGTCGACCGCGTTTTTGCCTACGGTCGGGAAACCGCGTACGGCCGAAAACGAACCCGACCGGAGCCTGCGGTTCACTCCAGTCGGCTCATAGACATACATTAAATACGGTTTCGGAATACAGCTGAGTGCGGGCGCCTCGATTAAGCCCCGCCCCCCTCCTCCCAGCCGTATACGGGAACCGTATTTAACAAAACGTGGTATGAACCCAGCCTAAGTCATTGCTTAATGCATATCCCAAATTGAAGAGCACCACAGCATGCTTTACATGGAAGAGCTGGAAGAGTTGAGCTCTGGAGTCTGCAAAATTGTGAATGCAGCACAGTGACTCAATGGATAGCACTGATACCTTGCAGTGATGGGGCCCTAGGTTCAAATCCCTCCAAGGATCTGCAAAGAGTTTGTATGTTCTCCCTATATTTCTTTGTGTTCCTCCCACAATATAAAAAAAAACATACTGAAAGACCCCACTTAACTGGGACCCATTAGATATTCTAGTAAGTTAGAGGGTTCATGTTACTACAAGGATGTACAATTCAAAAGGAGAGAGGCAGCCCAGACAGAACTCCAACAATTTTTTTTGCCACTATATGAATAATAAATATTTTGGGAATTGTCAGCAGTTATGAGCTACCAAAAGTGCCAAGACCCCCTTTGTTAAGGGGAGAGATTGTTACCGTATTTTTCGCCGTATAAGATGCACTTTTTCTTCCCCAAAAAATTGGGGGGGAAAAATTGGTGCGTCTTATACGGCAAATACACACCTATCGGGTCGGTCCCTGCGGCCATCAACAGCCGGGACCCGCGGCTAATACAGGACATCACCGATCGCGGTGATGCCCTGTATTAACCCTTCAGACGCGGCGATCAAAGCTGACCGCCACGTCTGAAGGGAAAGTGACACTAACCCGGCTGCTCAGTCAGGCTGTTCGGGACCGCTGTGGTGAAATCGCAACGTCCCGAACAGCTTACAGGACACCGGGAGGGACCTTACCTGCCTCCTCGGTGTCTGCTCCGTGCCGGGATCCCCTTCATGGCCGGCGCTCTCCTTCGACGTCATCATGTCGTTGCACAAGCCGCCCCGTCATCCAATAGGAGCGGCGTGAGTAGCGACGGGATGATGGCGACGTCATGGCGGCGACGGAGAGCGTGGATCCCGGGGAAGAAGACGTCCGGAGCGTCGGGGACACCACGGGGATGCGGCGACAGCGATGGAGCGACATCCAGGGCAGCGGTGACAGGTCCGGAACGGGGGGGGACACGTGAGTATTACCTCCTATCCAGTGGTCTTCAACCTGAGGACCTCCAGATATTGCAAAACTACAACTCCCAGCATGCCCGGACAGCCAACGTCTGTCCGGGCATGCTGGGAGTTGTAGTTTTGCAACATCTGGAGGTCCGCAGGTTGAAGATCACTGTTGGGTTCAGAATCTTTTTTTTCTACATTTTGCACCTTTAAAATTGGGTGCGTCTTATATGCCGATGCATCCTATAGGGCCTGTGATATTATATTTCTCTAGAAAAACATCCAGGGGCCCCTTGAAGATAAATGCTGTTCTTTGCCCCAGTGAGCGTCAAAGAGGTAGGCGAGCACCCTGCATTGAGACCTGTCCTGGCACCGCCTCTCCTTTATGACTGGCACTTCTCGCATCCAATCAGAGGATGGCTATGGTTGTTAATCGTGGCTGAGGGGAAGGGCTGGAAATGCTGTCAATGCAGAAAGCTTTATGCACC
Source organism: Hyla sarda (assembly GCF_029499605.1). Lineage (NCBI taxonomy): Eukaryota > Metazoa > Chordata > Amphibia > Anura > Hylidae > Hyla > Hyla sarda. The sequence goes on from NC_079190.1 coordinate 48,360,871, forward strand.
AAAAAGGAAGAACCCACCTCTCTGACACTCATGGCAGCTGGGGCACAGAACAGCTTTTATCTCAGGAGTGAAGGCTACATGACCAAACCCTAAAGCATGATTTCCCTCCCCAACGTCTTTATGGGGTCAGTCAGCAGCTTTGGTAGCTTAAAACTGCCGACTGACGTCAAGTCACGCCACCTCCATGCAAGTCTATGGGAGGGGGCATAGCAGCCGCCACGCCCCCTCCCATAGACTTGCATTGAGGGGGAGTGGCGTGATGTCATGGGGGCATGGCCATGACGTCACAACCTCCGTAGCCCGCACCCAGCGTTCAGAACAAAATGTTCCAAACGCTGGGGCAGTGGAGTACCCCTTTAAACCTGCATTAGGCTGGTTTCAAACTAACTTAATATAGACGCATCTCGACATCTGTATTACAACCGCAAGATGATCACAGGTCTGATGACTTGAGCCGACAGATGTCATTTGGGACTTGTGGCTGCAATATAGAAGCAAAGACGCATCCATATTAAGCAAGGGTAAAAACTGCCTGCAGATTTAAGAAGAGTTGTACAG